>NW_007733061.1:42425-51945 GCF_000696425.1 Galeopterus variegatus | reverse complement strand
CCTCAAAATAACTCAGGCGGGGGAGTTTCAGTCAAGATGGCAGAATAGACAGTCCCCAGCATCACTCTCTCCCACAAATCAACCAAATTTACAACTATAAAAATGTAACATCAGCCAAGCTCAGGGGAAGAGGAGGAGAGATCTACAGAGTTCATGAAGGGGGAGAAACCACGATGAGAGAAAGAAAAAACTGCTCAGAGCATTTCAGGCCTCAGCTGCTTTAAGGCTGAAATAGCTGAGTGCATGGAGCAGGAGCTGGCAGAAGCTGCAGCTGTGCCCTTCAGATGGAGTTACTTGGAGGCAGCAGGAGAGAAGAGGGCCTTGGCAGCCCGCAGGACAGCAAGACCACTAATAGGGTTCACGTGGATCCACGCAGGAGCGAGAAGCCAGAACAACTGAAGAAAGGGAGCCACTCAGAGGCCAGAAAGTCATTGCAAGGGACCACCACAGGGCCCGTCCCATGGGAAGTGTTTGGAGCATGGGCAGTGGGGGAGATGGGCCCACCAAGGGAACAGTGGAGCACAGCAGACAGCTGATCTGCCCCCGAGTCAGCGCAGGACCACTCAGAGGAGACTGGTCAGGAATGCAGAATTGTATGGGGTGCAGCTTGATGAAAAAACTCAGGCCCAGATCAGAGATTCTACAGAACACAGATCCACCGGGTCTCTGAAGAGCCAGAAGTACCTATAAGATCAATCATTAAACCCTGAGCTGCACAAAAAGTCTTTCCTAGGGAAACAACAGCAAAGCAGCAATTTAAACAACCATATGGCTCAAGTACTGGTTTCTACAGGAAGTTCCCCCATGTTAGAAGCAAAGGACAAAAAAATAGTTCCGGGCCAGGCACACCGCCAGCACCTTGGGGCCTGCCTGAGAACTGGAGGCTTGGATCGGGGAACCAGACCACACTCCCACTTCTAGACAAACTGCACCAGTGCCTCAGGGCCAGCCCGGGGACCCAAGGCACAGAGAAGGGGACTGGACCCCCCCTCCCACAACCAGGCACACCAAGCCAGTGCCTCAGGTCCCGCCCAGTGACCCAAGGCATGGAGCCAGGGACTGGACCCTCCTCCCACCGACCAGGCACAACATGCCAGCACCTTGGGGACTGCCTGGGACCCAAGGCAAGGAGAAGGGGAACGGACCTCTCTCCCACAACCAGGTACACCAAGCCAGCACCTTGGGTCCTGCCCAGTGACCCGAGGCATGGAAAAGGGGACTGGACCACCCTCGCACAATCAGGCACACTGAGCTAGTGCCTTGGGGCCCACCCAGGGACCCAGGGTATGGAATTAGGCACTGGACCACCATCCCACAACCAGGCACAACATGACAGCACCTCGGAGCCCACCCAGGGACCCAGGGCATGGAGAAGGGGACCAGACCTCTCTCCCACAAGCAGGCACACCACACCAGCACCTCAGGGCCTGCCTGTGGACCCGAGGCATGGAGAAGGAGACAGGACCTCTCTCCCACAACCAGGCACACCAAGCCAGTGCCTTGGGTCCTGCCCAGTGACCTGAGGTATGGAGACAGGGACCAGACCCTCCTCCCACACCAGGCACAAAATGCCAGCACCTTGAGGCCCACCTGGGTACCCAAGGCATGGAGAAGGGGACTGGACCCTCCTCTCACAACCGGGCACGTGGTGCCAGCACCTTGGGGCCTGCCCTGAGACCCAGGGAAAGGAGAAGGGGACCAGACCACCCTCCCTCAACCAGAAACACCAAGCCAGCTCCTTGGGTCTCTCCTGGAGACCTGAGGCATGGAGAAGGGGACCAGCCACCCCTCCTACACTCAGGCACATGGCACCAGCACCTTGGGGCCTGCCCAGGGACCAGAGGCATGGAGAAGGGGACCAAACACACTCTACAACTAGGCATACTTCCAGTGCCAAGGAGCATACCAAAAACAGCACCTCCACACGGGTGGCCCACTACAGCCACCACAATAACCATGGCTGCTGCAAAAGTGGCTACACGCCACAACCACCACGCAGATAGTCCGCCAACCACTGGAGTGCATTCACACAAGAGTCACCAGCAGAGACAAAGAAAAGAAGAGGATGTCTCTTTCCACTAAACCCATTTCAGAGTGACAGAAGAAGCATCTGCTCTATGATAATACTGGGGGACCTGATCACATCTCTCAGCATTGGACAGATCATCTAGGTAACAAATCAACAGAGAAACCGTTATTCTTTCAGAAGGAGAGAAGAAATCTAGGGTAATTAGAGGGGGGAGGGAGAGAGATTGGACAAGGGGCATAAGGAATAATTATTATTTGTAACAATATATATGCTAGTAATATTGACTTAATCAACATATCTCAATGTTCAACCTCCAAAATATGTATAATCGACTTCGATTCAATAAATAAATAAAATAGTTTTTTAAAAAATAAATAAAAAAAAAAAAAAAAAAAAAAAAAAAAAAAAAAAAAAAAAAAAAAAAAAAAGACCTACAAATGTACTGCAAAAAGTTCATGGAAAGATTTGTATTACCTCTTTTTTTTCAAAGTTGTTTTTATTTTTTATTTGTTTTTTATTTTTTTTAATTTTTATTGAATCAAAATTGATTATACATATTTTGGGGGTTCAGTGTTGACGTATGTGGATCATGGAGGTGATGTTTTTGGCATACTCCTTACTTAGTTGGTGGTGGCACTGGTGTTGTGCCTGGTTGTGAGAGGAGGGTCCAGTCCCTGGTTCCATACCCCAGGATCCCGGGCAGGCCCCATGGTGCCAGAGGCACGCCTGGCCATGGGAGGAGGGTGTGGTCCTCGGCTCCAACCTTAAGACCCCAGGTGGGCCCTGTGGTGCTGGCAGTGTGCCTGGTTGTGAGCAGAGGGTCCGGTCCCTGGCCCCATACCTCAGGACCCTGGGCAGGCCCCATGGTGCTGGCAGTGTGCCTGGTAGTCCCCCCCTTCTGGCTTGGTAGCCCAGGGGACTTCTGATCCTTGTAGGTGTTATAGGTGTTCTTTGGTGAAATGAGACATTTTCTAGTTAATATCAAACTTTGTCTCTGGTTGTGGGTACTCTCTTTTTTCTTTCAGTTCTCTGTTGGATTATTTGCTATTCCCACCACTTAAACTGAGCTGGAACTAATTTGTTGTCCTTTGCTGACTTCTAAAGTGGGGGAACTTCCTGTGGGGACCAAAACTTGAGCCCTGTGGTTGAGCTAAATTGCTGCTTTGCTGTTGATTTCCTGGGGAAGGCTTTTTGTGCAGCTCAGGTTTTACAGGACTTCCAGGTTTAGTGAAATCCAATGTACATGGGTTTTGTAGAAACACTGGTCTGGGCCTGAGTCTTTTCATCAAACTGCACCCCACGCAATTTTATATTCCTGACCAGTCTCCTCTGAGTGGTCCTATGTGGATTGGGTGGCAGATTGGCTGTCCTCGCTGTATCCCAATGTTCCCCTGGTGGGCCCATCTCCCCCACCACCCGTGCTGCAAACACTTCTCATGGGACGGGCTGTATGCTGTTCCCTTGTGATGACTCACCAGCCTCTGAGTGGCTCCTTTTTTTCAGTTGTTGTGGCTTCTCGCTCCTCTGTGAGTCCACAGGAACACTGTCAGTGGTCTTGCTGGCCTGGGGGCCACCAAGGCCCTCTTCTCCCCTGCTGCCTCCATGGAACTTCATCCGAAGGGCACAGCTGTGGCTTTTGCCAGCTCCTGCTCCATGTGCTCAGCTACTCCAGCCTGGAAGCAGCTGGGATTCAAAATGGTCAGAGCAGTTTTTTCTTTCTCTCACTGTGGCTTCTCCTGCCTTCATGCACTCTGTTGGTCTCTCCTCCTCTTCCCCTGAGTTCCAGTGGCCCCAGCTTGGCTTTTGCTGCTTTTTAATAGTTGTAAATTAATTGATTTGTGGGAGAGAGTGACACTGGGGACCATCTATTCTGCCATCTTGACCAGAAGCTAGCAGTGTGTTCTTGACATCCTTAAAGAGGCTGAGGCTGTTCTGCAATACAGCAGTCGAAACACAACCAGAATTCACTCATGCTTACAGTCCAGCGTATCAGTGGGCACCGTGAATGGTCCAAATACTAACTCAGAAAGCTCCATAAAGCACACTCCTCAGTATGATGAATGTCCAATGATGCCAAAATGATAATCTTATAATTTCACTATTTTATTCCTAAAAGTCAAGTATCTTATATAGTCAATTTAATTTTTTAAAAGTCAGACTGTTTCGTTTCTTTGCTTCTGGTTCTACAGATACTCGTTTCTGAGCCACCAGGAAGATATAATAATTGCTGTCTTGACCCAGGGCCTATAACAGGCAGTCACTCCTCATCAACTGAGCCAACCATTCAGTTATCTCTGAGTTGAGAACATTCCATACTGTGCATAGAGATGACTCTGCAGACTCAGTCAGTACAAGTTGTTCCTTTAAGGTTTCTTCTCAGTAGGGTTCAAGGTTTCACTCAAAAATCCGTACACTCAAAACTGGCCCCATCGTTGCCTTTGTCTTGGGTGCCCACAAGCCACTCTCTCTTGGTGCCAGCTCTGTGGCTCCTGCCACCTCTCAGCCCGCAGCTGTACTCCCTGGCACGCTGTCTGCTTCCTGCCCCCCGCTTCCCTGCCCAGGCTCACACGCAGGCAACAGGCACCCCAAGAGTGACAGGTGTATTACCTTTTGATTGTATTTTTCCACAAACTTCTTGAAGCACACTCATATTTATTGAAACTCTACTAGGTATAAGGTAGTGTATTGTGTATAATCTTAGTGGCAAATTTGTGCTTCAGACCCCAGACTTCACATTCCTCATTCAGGGCTGTTTCTTCCACATTCAATCTAGCCCAGTCCCTCCTCAAGCAGCTCACAGAGCAGGGCACCATGATAGGAATAGCCAGTACTTATTATAGACAGGCACTGTCCTAAGTTCCTTGTATTTATATGTATTAATTCTTTCAATCCTCACTTATGAGATAGGTTCTATTATTATCTGCATTTCACAGAAGAATTAACAGAGGCACAGAGAAGTAAAGTAAGTTCCTCATGGTCAAGCAGTTAGTAAGTGCTGGAACCAGAAGTTGAAGCCTGGCAGCGTGGTTCCAGAATCACTGCCCTCAGTACACAGTTCTGCCTACACCACATTGTCCCTCCTGGTCACTGTGACACTAGGATCCCTCCTCTGGACACCACCGAGAAAGGCAGCCTCCCTACTGTAATGCACGCTTTACGTACATCATCCATGCTAGTCCTCGGGGGGCTCATCATCACTTGTCTGCCTCACGTGCATAAAAGCCTTGGAGACTTTTCATCAAGGATTTTCCATGGATGCACCAGCCTGAAAACCTTCCCTCATGGTGTTCTGGCCCCAGAATGCACCCCTACTCTACTTTCCTCATGAAAAGATTAGTTTACCATAGCTTTTCCACCATTCTGTTGGATTATTCTGACACTTTGTTAATATATTTAGATAATAGTTTTAAAATAAAGCTGGGTTTGTGGTTTGAATCTGAATATATAAGTTTTTGTTGCAATCATAAACTACAAAGTGACTTTAAGGAAAGATGGCTTATAAACTCACTCATGCCATATACATATATACCCATCCTCGATGCATGCTGACATGGACCAAAATGCATTTTTAAAAAAGGAAAAAAATGATCTATGGTGAAATTAGAAGAGCCAAACTCTTGCAACAAACCCTGAGGATTTTTAGACCACAGCAGCATAGTTTTACCAGGATGAGAGAAGTCACCGAGAGCCAACACACAGCGTTGATGTTCTGGAGTTCCTCACAGCACAGGGTACTGGAAGCAAATGAAAACAAAGTCCACAGAGTCCCACCCCCGTCTACAGCTCAGAGGGCAAAAACCCGTGGCCCCGGCAGGCCATGGGAAGGACGGGGAGCTCCCACTTCAGCACCAGTTGACTTCTCCTGGGACAGAACAGTCTGACCATGTGGTGCCCCTTCCCCTCTTGGTGTATCTTTATAGTCAGGGCAAGACGAGGAGGCAGCTAAGCTCCACAGCAGGGACCAGAGCTGTCTTCACAGGGAAGAATATGTGGCTGACTGGGAGATACAAAAGGCTTTGAGTTCCAAGAAGGTCACCACAAGGAGGGAAGACCCCCCTGAAATCCAAGGACACCCCTACACATGAAAGTGTTTCATCTAAGCACGTGGGTATTCAGCCCCTGCCCCGGCCCCTTCAGAGGCAAAGCACTCCAACAAAATATCACCAGATGGCGACAGATCACAGTCCCCACTCCCTGTCCACTCTCCTCAGGCAGACTGAACAGAGGTTGTACATGACCAACATCCTGCCCTCCAGGGAAGCGGGAGATCATGGCAAGGCTCATGTAAAAAGGGAAAGACAGCGTGAGCTTTTATCTACACCACGTGGAGGAAAATGCAGGCCTGCTGGAACCGCCCCAAGTTAAACACAGACAAGCTAAAGATATAAAAATCATGCAAAACATTGCAAAAGAGAAACAGAATGTGCAAAATACACATAAATAACACATGCGTTTGGCTAATATCAGGGGAAAAATAGAGTAGAGCTGGTTCGTGCAAGGACATTGAAGAAAACATGAAATAAAAGCTCATAAAATAGAAAGAACTGGCATAAACAAAGAAAAAATAAGGGAAATTAATAGAATTGAAAAATTAAAACCAAAATAGGTGGAATATGAAATTTGGACCAACTTTCTTGCTGAGGATAACTAAAAAGTGTGGGGTATGTGATATCACTTGCTTGAAAGCACTAGAGAGTTAAGTTCATGCAGAGTTACTTGGGCCAATATCCAGGAAAAGAAGGAAATTCAGAGAGGTGAGCCAGGCAACAGGAACATCCTGGGGGCCGCTGGCAGTTTGGGAAGGGGGTGGACGCCAGCGCCCATCAGTGGTGAGGGACCTCAGAAATTTCTGTGGCTTTAGTTAGGAGTTTCCTGGTGTGCACTCTAGGAGTAAGAATGCATCAGAAGGAAAGTAGGTTTCAAGTGCACATGTGGAATATTAAATACAAATTACATCTCCTCAAGAACTGTCACAATATACCAGGCAATTATATATACATATATATAATTATATTATGTAATTTATAATTATATAAAATATGTATAATATAACATGTGGCATAGGGGCTTCACCTGCACAGCATCACGGATGTCATAGGCAGAGGTGAAAAAGCAAACATTTGTTAACTGTTAACACAGTTACATGACTAATAGCAAAAGGAGATGATCTTCCAGCTCCAGCACAGCTTATAGAATTGTTTTTGGTAAAAAAAATATTTTTAATATACCTAAAAAACAAAAGCCAAGAAAGGAAAGAATGTTTGAAGAGATGCCGCAAATAGAAAGCCAAAGTAAGATGCTAGATTCAGATCCAAAAATATTAGTAATGAATTAAATTAAATGGATTTTAAAATAAAACTATATGCTTGCTTTCATAGAAAGATATAGAAAAATTAAAAGCATGTCAATGGATAAAACATATACCAATCAAACACATCCATTGTACTGGCCATCTTATCTAGACAGTACAAAATGGAAAAGAAATAAAATTGTCATTACTCACAGATGACATGATTGTGAATGCAGAAAACCCAAAGGAATGTACATATAAACTACTACAATTAATACATGAATTGAGCAAGGTTACTGGATAAAGGGTTAATATAAAAAAAAGGAAACACACCAGCATCAAATGAATAGAAAATAAAAATGCAAAAATAATATAACTTACATTAGCTTCAAAATAATAAAATATCAAGGGCCGGCCCGGTGGCGCACTCAGTGGAGTGCAGCGCTTGGGAGCGTGGCGGGAGCGCCACCGAGGGTTCGGATCCCATATAGAGACCGGTCCGCTCACTGGTTGAGTGCGGTGCGGGCGCGACACCGAGGGTTACAATCCCGTTACCAGTCACGAAAAAAGACAAAAAGGGAAAAAATAAAAAATAAAAAAATAAAATATCTGGAAATAAAGGTAAATGAATGTGTGTGAAATCTCTACACACAAAATTTAATTATATATGTTATTGAGATGAATATAACATGTTCATGGATTAGAAGACTCAATATTGTAAAAGACATCAATTTCCCCAAGGTTGTTCTATAGATTAAATGCAATCCCCGTCAAAATCCCAGCAGTTTGGTTTGTGGAACTTGACGACCTTATTCTAAAATTAGAGATGCAGTTGGCAAAGAGTAGCAGACATGGTATTGGAGAACAGCATTAAAGACTGACACCATCATTCATGACTTGTTAGAAAACCATACAAATGACGACAGTGTGCTGAGGCACAAAGATGGATAAATTCGCCAGTGAGGCCAGCAGAGTCCAGAAGCAGCCTGACAAGTACAGTGATACTTGATTTCTGGCAAAGGTTGCAGCGGGGAATGAATGTTGCTTCAAGGGATGCAGCTGGGCCAGTGGACCGTCCATGTGGAAAAACATTAATCTTGATGTAATCTTAATTGTACACAAAAATTGATACCCAATGGGTTGTAAATCTAAATATATAAGATGAAAAAATAAAACTTCCAGAAAATAACATAGGAAAATATCTTTACCGGCTATCCCCTATCCAACACTCCTATAATGTTCCCCTTTTATGAGAGGACATCATCTAACACTGTTGGAGGGAGCAGGACTGAGGACATGGTGGGACCTAAAGCCACGTGGGCTCTAAAAGATTTTAAAAGGACTCAGTTTTCTCTTGGCATGCATTTCTCTGAGTTCTCTCTTTTCCCATGGTTATTTGATATTGTGAACCTTGGTTATCGGGCAAGGTGACATTATTTACATTAATGTAAAGTTGTTTTCCAGTCAGCCCTGAGCTGCAGACTTACCAGAAGGCAAGCACTATCCAGACCCTGAGAAACCCAGAAAGACATCAAGACAGTGTGCTGACTCCACCCCGACTCAGGACCCCGGGATAACAGCACAGACGGGAGCAGAAACCAGACGGAGCCTTGGCGAGACCTTGCACCTGGTTCCTTGCACGGAGCCCCCACGGCTCACGTCACCCTCCCTCCCGCTTTTCACTTCCCACGTTCCATTCCCTCAACCCCCTCTTTAAAACCCGTCAGTAAATCTGAGTCTTGGAGATGGGTTTAGTCTGGCCACTCCCCTTCAGGTTTACTGGAGAGATGGGTCAGCCCAACATCTCTCCTCAGGTCACCAGTAATCCTGAATAAATCTGACTTCCATTTCCACCAACATTTGGCTTCTGAGTGGTTTGCTTCTGTCTGAAAGGGGGTGGCAGCCGGACCTGTGCCCGGTAACACTACAGGTGTCCTAAATCCAATAAGCCCTACCTCACCCACTCTGCTGCCTCTCCTGGGGCGTTGGGCCCAGAGGGACACTTCATGCTTTTACACAGAGGGGAGATGAGTCAGGAGAAGCCAAGTCACTTGCTGAAATGTTGCTCCAGACCCCCTGGGGATCATTTTAGACAGGATCTTCACTGAGCCCAGTACATCTATTTTGAATAATCAATTTATAATCTCTTCATTTCCTGAGCCATTTGCTATAACATGCCCCCCCCCCCCCCCCCCCCCCCC
>NW_007733061.1:37806-42261 GCF_000696425.1 Galeopterus variegatus | reverse complement strand
CCCCCCCCCCCCGCCCCAGGCCTCTAAATCAACTCTACAGGAGCCAGGAAAGGGGCGACAGGCCTCTCCCCCACCTCTGCCTGGGCGAGCCTGGCACAGACCTGGATCTCCCTTGGCATGTCCCTGGAGTGCCATGAACAGTGGAATTAGAAGCTGGAGCATCTTGTAATTCCAGCCCGGAATTGCCCAATCTTGGCTTCCAGGCAAAGCTGATAAAATGCCAGCTGCAGCTGCTTCAGGTGGGGTGTCACAAATGCATGGCACAGTGGGCCCGGTGATCTCACAGTGCACCCTGGGGTCAGGGAGGAGACAAGAGATGCGGGTCAGCCTCGCTGCAGTCATGGCTAAAGGACAACTGGAAGGGCCGTGTTAGGCAAACATTTGTCCACATGTTCTTGTCCCTTCCTGGACTCTGCCTGAGCGACTTGAGGAGATGACTATTCCAGTGTCTGCTTTGACATTAAAGAGCTTTGGGTCTTGGGTGACTTTATATTCTCTGGAACAGAACCAGGTCTCAAAAGACTGATATTGCCTTGTTAGATTTGGACCTTATCATTAGGTTAACTGGGGGGGCAGGGGTAGAATTAAAGCGTCTAAAAGCACATTGTGGGAGCAGCGTGGTCTTTGGAGCTGGGCAAACCTGGGCTTGAATCCTGGCATGAACTCAGTAGCCTGTGGTGGCAGCCTGGTCCCCTAACCTTCTCCCTGAAATGAGAAAGAGGCTCACTTGATCTGGTTCACAGGATTGATGTGCAGATTAAAAGGAATGGCCAATGCAAACACCGGAGCACTCTGGAGGTCCTCAGAACAAGTCATTTCCCTGCCCTTCCAGGGCTCAGGTGTCTCTCTTGGAATCAGACACGGTGACAGGCGATGATGGCCTCTGAGAATGTGGATGCCTGAGACAGGTCTAGGACCATGATCTGTCATGGACTGCAAGCACAAACTTGGTGCTTAAGGTTGTGACCTGGGCTACGGAACGTCCTCACCTATCACAGCAGCATGTATGGACGCCTGCCTGTGTGGCAGTCACTGTGACCACAGTCTGTCCCCACAGCAACCCTAAGAGGTAGATCCTATTATTATCTCTGTGTAAAGACAAGGAGGGGAAGCTCTGAGAGGCTGTATAACCTGCTCAAGCAAGCTCCTTTAGGGAAGTGGTGGAAGCAAAGTTTGAAGCTGGGTACATCTGATTCCAGAACCCACTCTCTAATGTGACCTGCAGACCACCTCCTGAATAACAGCACAATATCCATAGCAGGACAACAACTAGGATCAGCAAGTCCCCATGTGCATGCCAGGGAAGAGGCAAGGTGCACCCTCCCCAAATCTCTGGCCTTCGTCTTTGCTGGATGTCGGTGAGCCTCTTGTGCCTGTCAGAGACCAGCGACGTGTTTTGTCTGATCACCTAGTGTTGTCTGCCTCAACTGCATGTCAGAAGAGATTCTGAGACCAGCTCTTGGCTTGGCAGGAAGGAGCCTTGTCAATGGCTGTGTCTGTCATGACAGCTGGGGGTGGGGTGCAGAGCATGTAGGTTGTGCCAGAGTCTGCCACCCTGCGCCAGGTGACCTGCCTATGCTTGTACAGCTTAGCAGGGTTTCTACAGGCACCATTCAGCAGTAAGTGAAGAGATCAGGAGGCTTCAGCCAGACCTTTCCCAACCTCTGTAAAGGAAAGCCTGCAGCAAAGACACCGAGGGGTGGCAGGCCAAGGCAACTGCAGTGTCTGAGCTACAGCAACGTGAGGACTGTGGTCAGACCCCAGCTTTACTGTTGTCTCCATGCAGTGGGGATGATTTGTCCTGTCCACACAGAAAAGCTCGAGGTGGACTCAGGGCTCTCCTGGTTATTCTTGGGTAACAGTCCTGCAGCCACTTGCGTCCAAATCCAGTTGCAATTTACCTGTCAGAATATCCAAAGCCTTGTCACACTGCAGAGGCTGCATCTGCTCAGCGTTCAGTCCTCGCCCCAGCCTGGGTCCAGTTAGCAACATGGTCCTGCTCTCAGCTCCGGCTCTGCTTGCCTGCCCCCCACAGGGGTCAAGGTGAGCTGGCCCACACACCCACTTACTATGCTCTGAGCCCCATGGACCTCTGAGGCTGGTGGTGTTTTCAGGGGCTCCTGTGGGGCTCCCTGCTGGGCTCCTTTCTCCACAGTCCCGGGCCCAGGTGAGGCTACCTGTACACTGAGGCAATGTCTGCAGTTTCTCAGCCCTTGGGTATCTGGTGGTACACCCCAGCCTCTTTCTTCTGAGGTCTCTTTGCTGCCTCCAGGAAGCCCCATGGGATAGACTGCCCCTGAGCATCTCGCTCCCTGTGCAGCCAGACTGGGTCCAAGGACAAAACTGGGGCTTCAGGACAGTCCCTCCCCAGCAGCATTGCTCCAGAACCAAGGTGATCAGTTACCACCCTCCAGGCTTTCCAGGTGTGAGTCAGACCCCAGTCTTCAGCTTCTCAGGAACCCCAGCAAAGCTCTCTACACTAGACCTGACACTTCCCAAAGTGGTCAGTAGACGATCTGCACTGGAATCATTTGGAAGAAGCTGTGCTGTTAAAAGTGCTTAGATCTGGCTTCCCTCCTTCCCTACCAGCCCACCTCAATTTACTGGATCAGGACCTGAAAAGCTAAGCATAGAAATTGGTACTGCAGTTACTAGATAAAATACCACAAGTTACATTTGAATTTCAGATAAACAAACTTTTAAAAAGAAGCTGTGCTGTTAAAAGTGCTTAGATCTGGCTTCCCTCCTTCCCTACCAGCCCACCTCAATCTACTGGATCAGGACCTGAAAAGCTAAGCATAGAAATTGGTACTGCAGTTACCAGATAAAATACCACAAGTTACGTTTGAATTTCAGATAAACAAACTTTTAAAAAGTATAAGTATATCCCAAACATTACATGGAGTATACGTATACTAAAAATATTTGTTATCTAAAATTCAAATTTAAGATTCTGTATTTTTGCTAAATCTGGCAACCCTAACCTGCACTGAACGAGTTTCCCCAACTGCACACCAAATCAGTGCTATGGTCTGAATGTGACCCCAAAATTCATGAGTTGGAAGCAGTCCCCTATGCAACAGTGTTGGTTGGTGGAGCCTTTTGGGTGGTGTTTAGGTTACAAGGGCTGTGCATAGATTAATGCTGCCATAAGAAGCGCTTGCAGGATTGGGTTCACTCTCCTGCTCTTCTGCCCAGTAGGACACACATCCCTCCAAGCCAGAGAACACAGCAGTGAGGCACCATCTTGGAACCAGGGCCCAAGCCTGCCAGCGCCTTGATCTTGGACTTCCCAGCCTCCAGAACTGTCAGAGAATACATTTCTGTTCTTTATAATTACAGTTTGTGGGATTCTGTTATAGCAACACACATGGACTAAGACAGTCGAAGAACCGCTGGCCAAGACTTTGGTACAGTCACTGAGGCAATGCCCCCTGGGGGTCTCAAGCTCAGCCAGGCAGTGTCGCTGAGCAGACTATCTATAACATCATCTGCCTTCTTTCCTCTGTGAATTTCTGCAGATTCCTTCTAGCACTGAAATTGCTCTCCCCACAGTCTGCGAGGCTGGGCGTGGTGGCTCTGTCCCTTCCTATCTGTTCCACCGTGAGTTGGAGCACGCTGCAATACACCGTTAATGTGAAGAGGATTTGCGAAGCAACGCTGAACAGTGGATAGAGATTTCACAGGAAATAGCAGCCCAAGTCATGTTCACAGGAGGGATATAGATGGCACAGGGTGGTCTTCAGAAGAAAATAGATGTTTCTGGAGGTGAGCTGTGATTTGGTTCAGATACTTCTGCAGAAAATGAGCAGTGATCTGCAGTGGGTATGCCGGCCCTCCCTACCTGCCCACCCGTGAGGTCAGCTCTTGTTCTCTGTTCCCTGATCAGACCAGAGCCTGGCTCCTCCCCTCCACCCTCACACCCAGAACCAACAGAAACTGAGCCGAGGAGAAAGGCATCATCGTTCAGCAGCAGATGGGGAGGAAGTCCGGGGAAGGGGAGACTGAGTCCAAATCAGACGCAGCAGGAAAGGCAGGGAGCTTCCCTGAGGTCACCCTGACAACCAAGGACCAGGGCCAGGTGGCCAAGTGTGCTTTGGGACCCCCACCCACCTGCCAGGAGGGAAAGGCTAAGTCCTTCCTCAAGGCCAGGAATTCTGTCTCCCAGGAGACAAGCAGGTGGGAAAGTGCCATCCCGTGCCACTCAGCAGGCCTGGCTCAGCCCTCGGAGGGGACACTGGGTGGGAAGGAGCGGATGGCCTGGAACTGCTGCTCCCTGAAAAGCAGCTGGAGCCCCCGCCATGTGTGGGGACAAGGGCCCTCCCCGCCGTGCGTGTTGTTTGGGTGTCGCATGAGCACAGCGTCCTTTGCTGCAGGCAAGAAGGCCGAGTGAGTGGGCGGCAGCTGAATCCACTTCCAACCCCAGCCTGGCCAGTGGCCGCGCCGGCAGAGCCG
>NW_007733061.1:36147-37782 GCF_000696425.1 Galeopterus variegatus | reverse complement strand
ACTTCCAACCCCAGCCTGGCCAGTGGCCGCCGGCAGAGCCGGGGTGCTCCAAGTCCCTCAGCCGAGTCAGTCCCGTGCCTGAGTCGCTGACGGTGGGTGAGGCCGTGCGCCGGGCCTTTCCATCGGGGTCCAATCTCTTCATCTCTAGGAATGGGCAGGGGCCGTCAGGAGGTTGGGGACTGTGTGAATAAACCCAGAAAGTGGCAGGGGCAGGAAATGTCACCTGCAGGGCAGAGCATGAGGGGAGACCTGTGAGATCCACACCTGGGCAACTGTGCCACGTGGGCGCTGGTGTTGGGAGAGGCTCCAGGCCTCCCGGGACCCCCTGCCCTTTCCCCAGGGTCTGGCCTGGTGGCTCCACCCTCAGACCTTACCCACATGCTCAGAGAAGCCCGACCGAGCAGGCTCCGTGGAGAAGGAGGCACGGGGCCTAAAACAGTCTGAAGGGCCCCGAGCAGGGAGAGCCCCCCAGGGCAGCTCAGATAAGAAAGGCCTCAAGCATGAGGTCCCTTTGTGCCACCACCATCTTAGAACTCTGTGTGACCTCAGCCTGGGTTCTCAGCCCACTGTGACATCACCAGCGAGCTCCAGCTCTGAGAAGGGCGGCCTGGCCGGGTCACTCCCCTTCACCTGGCCTCCGTCCCCCCAGGCCCAGTGCAGCCAAGGCCATGCTGCTGCTAGCAGTGCTGCTGCTCATGTGGCCCACCGAGGTGGCAGATCTTGGTATGTGGACTCCTCTCCTGTAGCCAGAACAGCTGTCCCAGGCAGGGCTGGGGTGACAGCCACCCTCCCCACCCCCCCTGTCCAGTCAGTGGTGAGCACTGGGGCAAAGGGAGAGAGCGGGATGGTGACCTCACTCAGGTGCTGACAGCCACCGGGAGGCCAGCTCGCAGGAGACAGGAGGGGAGCTGGACGTTTTCCCGTCCTCCCTCCTCCAAACCACTTCTCTTTCCTCCCTACTACTCCCCAGCCCAAAGTATGACCTGTCTGACCTTGAGTTTGGGTTTCGAATCCTGAGACTTTATCCTCGACGAAATCATAGAGTGCCTGGAAACCTGTCCCCAGGATTAGGTGAGGGGCAGCCTCCAACTCAGAGACTGAGAGAGAGTGCGGCAGGAGCTTCCCGCAGACTCAGCAGGGTCAAGTTCAAGGATGCTTCTGTTCCCAGCAGCCAGCTCCTTGCAGCCCTCTGATGGGTCATTTCTCTCTCTGAGGGGTGGCTGGAGCTGGAGGGAGCTGGTTTCCTCAGCAGCTGCTGTGGGCCAAGTTGTCCCCATGTTGAATGGCTGCGTCACCGCAATGGGGTCTTGCTCTCAGCCCTTGTGTGAGTGAGACGTGCTGCGTCTCACCCAGGTTGAGGATGTGCCCAAAGTCATGCTGCAGGGAAGTGGTAGGGCCGTCTGCCTGACCTGCACCAGGCTGTGCCTCGGTTGTACCGCCTGTAGAACGGGGATGGAAATGCTGCACCTGCCTTGCGGGTGGCTGTGAAGACTGAGTGAACTGGTCATCGTTGCAAAGAGCTCCTGACAGTTCCTGACACACAGCGAGTGTGGACATGTCTGGTAGATAAAATGAGACATCCAGAAAAGTGCAGATCTGAAAGTCCCGCAGAGAGCTTTATGCACTGCTGACCAC
>NW_007733061.1:32663-35741 GCF_000696425.1 Galeopterus variegatus | reverse complement strand
CTTTGAATGACTCCAATATATATATTTCCTTAAATCAAAAATGACCACCAGTGGGTCGCTCCAATCCGCACTGCACCATCCTCCAAGCCTCTGTTGAGCTGATGGTTGGACAACTAGCATCGAGAAAGAGACCAGGGGGGCCTGGGGCTCTTTGGAGTCAAATTCACTCCCATTCCAGAACACAAGACAGACGTTAGGTCAGCGGGTGTCATCAAGCACCTCCCCCTCCAGGGGTGAGGAGCTGGGCCAGGCCTCTGTCCAGAAGGTGGCCTTGCTCCTCAGCACAGGCCGCTGCAGCCTTGACTCTCGGCCTTCCAGTCAGGAGCTGCTCTGCATGGACTAGGCTACAACAGTCAGGGCTTTCTGAGAGGTTCTGGAACTTTCTGTGCCAACCTTGTGGTTTCCCACATGTTAGTCTTGTGGAGCTGCTGTAACAGATTTCCACAAACTTAGTGGTTTAAACAACACAAATTTCTTATCTGACAGTTCTGTAGAATAAAAATCCAACACGGGTCTCTGAGGACCACGTTCACAGTGTCGGCAGGACCGTGTTCCTGTGGGTGCTCTGGGGACAGGCTTTTGCTGGGCCATTGCCAGCTCCCAGAGGCTGCTCTGGGCCCCCCTGCCTCCATGTTCAAAGCTGGCCATGCTGCATCTCTCTGTGCCTTCCTTCCCTAGTCAGAGCCACCTTTGATTTTTTCTCTTGTACCTCCCTTCACCACTTAAGACCCTTGTGATTACATTGGGCCCACTCTGAATATCCTGGATAATCTCTCCATTTTGAGCTCCGCTGATTAGCAACCTTAATTCCATCTCCAAAGCCCCTCTTGCCTTGTAAGGTGAAATATTCACAGGTTTCAAGACTTGGCCCACTAAAACTTGGACACCTTTGGGGGCATTATTCTGCCTACCACACAGGGTTGGCCTTGGGCAGTATTTCCCTCCGATGTCTCCGGGATGAGGGCAGAAACAAGCTCAGATCACAATTCTGGGCTCTTACCACCACATCCTGACCTCTGCGCACCCAAAATAAAGCACCCGTCAGCTTACCCATGTCACCGGGGCCCGCATGGCCAGCTCAGTCTCATCTAGAATGGAGACTATAATATGGCATCTGCCCAAGTGGGTGCCGACTAGGTGTCCCTTCTCCCTTCCATTCTCTTCCACTCCCCCAGGGTGTGGCGAAAGACCCGTCTTTGAGGGAACCACTCGACACTCGAGAATCGTAGGGGGAATGGAGGCAGAGGTGGGTGAGTTTCCGTGGCAGGTGAGCATCCAGGCAGGAAACGAGCACTTCTGTGGAGGCACAGTCCTCAGCAAATGGTGGGTCCTCACCGCCGCTCACTGCTTTTATTCCGAGAACCTATCGTAAGTACTGAGAGCCTCGCCCTGCTGCTCTGCAGTGCCCACCCCGAGCACCTTCCCACTCAAGCCAGACCCGATTGCCGACAGGGATCCAGGCTGTCCCATCCCACCCCTCCCTTCCAGCCCTGGAGTTGTAGAGGTGGCCAATCTGAGGCCTGTCACCCAGGGCTGATGACTACACTTCCCCAGGGCACGCACTGTCCTCTCCAGGAGCACCGTGGCTCAGTGGAGCCAAAGGGCTTGGCCCATCTGCCTCTCCTAGGACAGTCAAGCCCTTCTGGGAGGAAATCCTTTCCATTCTGGAAATCTGGTTTCTGGGGCCACCTGACCCCTACCTCCCTGCTCCTCATGGTTTTCTCTGTGCTCCAGCAGATCAGGGGACATCTAGCATTTACTGATTACTAACCATGCACCTGCCACCCAGCTAAGAAACTTTACTTGTATTAACTCACTTCGTCAGACCATGACCCTCTGAGGTAGGCAGAAGGAATAACCCTACAGATAAGGAATAGCCTTTATGGATCAGGAAGCTGACGTTCAGTAAACTGAGGTAACTCACTCAAGGTACATGCCCAGTAGACAAAGGAGAGATCTGAATTCTGGCTCTCACACTATGTGCTATGTTATACCACCTTGAGAAAGTCTGAAGATACCCAGGAAGGCTGCCTTTAAAGGGCTGATCAGAAACCTGGGGAAAGTTTCATCATGGCTTAACCAAGAAAACTATGGCACCTGTTCTCATGGGATACCTGGGGACTAGCTATTGGAACATTCCTGGCCCTTCTGCCTGGATGAGAGTCCTGGATATTGACTTATTCCTGAAGATCCTTTCTGCATAGTCAGTAGTGGGTCCAGATTAAAATCTGTTCCTGGGTCTCTAATTGCTGATAGAAAAATCGATATAAAGCAGATGTCATACCTTTCCTATCTGAGGCCAGTTTGATCTGTGCCGAGTGGTCTTCTGTGGGCTCTTCTGAGTGCCTAAAGCTGGGCTCTGCCTTGGCTGCTCACAGGAGTGTCTCGTTCCCACCTCCAGGATCCCGAGGGAGCAGGGGTGTCGCTGGGTCTGCTGCACTGGCTGTTTTGCCCCCTCTCCACCTTTTTCAAGTTCTCTCATCTGAGCAACAGCCCCCGGGGGTCCAGACCGCAGGCCCCTAGGACACTAGGGGACGTAGTCTCTCCAGGCGCAGCAAGTACTGTGCACTTTAGTGACTCCCCTCCCCACCCGGTCCTATGCCACCAGTCCAAAAGATCTGACCGTCGTGGTGGGGGCCAACGACCTAACCAGCTCGTCCGTGGAAGTAAAGGAGGTCACCAGCATTGTCAGCCACAAGGACTTCCAAAGAGCCAGCATGGACAACGACATCGCTTTGCTGCTGCTGGCCTCGCCTGTCAAGCTCAGTGGCCTGACGGTGCCCATCTGCCTGCCCTCACGGCCCCTGCCCACCAAGTGGCACGAGTGCTGGGTGGCAGGGTGGGGCCAGACCGATGCCGGTAAGTGACCCCTCAGCATCTCCCGAGAGCAGCCAGGGCACAGCCACCAAACCTGAGGGGAGGGATGGGGGGAGGAGAGCAGGAGTTGAGCTGAGCAGATCCCTGCACACAGGGGCCTCGCGACGGCCCAACTTCAGCCACCTCTGGGTGCCGGGGAAGCTTCTCCACGCTGAGACGCCAGGTCTGCACCAGTCCTGGGTGTGGTTTCATTGAGCCAGC
>NW_007733061.1:21494-32613 GCF_000696425.1 Galeopterus variegatus | reverse complement strand
GCTTCTCCACGCTGAGACGCCAGGTCTGCACCAGTCCTGGGTGTGGTTTCATTGAGCCAGCATGAGTGGTCTTGTCTGTGTGTGTAATCGGATTCTCCAGTTAGCCAGGAGCCCCCTGCCCCTCACCCTCAAATGTCTCCCTTGATTCACGCATGGACGTCTCCCACCTGCTTCCCGCAGGCATTCGTGACGCTGCCCTGGGCCGGGCGTGAGACGGCCATGCCGTGTGGTCACCTTCTTAGACACGAGTCTGTCAGTGACCCCTCAGCATCTCCCGAGAGCAGCCAGGGCACAGCCACCAAACCTGAGGGGAGGGATGGGGGGAGGAGAGCAGGAGTTGAGCTGAGCAGATCCCTGCACACAGGGGCCTCGCGACGGCCCAACTTCAGCCACCTCTGGGTGCCGGGGAAGCTTCTCCACGCTGAGACGCCAGGTCTGCACCAGTCCTGGGTGTGGTTTCATTGAGCCAGCGTGAGTGGTCTTGTCTGTGTGTGTAATCGGATTCTCCA
Source organism: Galeopterus variegatus (assembly GCF_000696425.1). Lineage (NCBI taxonomy): Eukaryota > Metazoa > Chordata > Mammalia > Dermoptera > Cynocephalidae > Galeopterus > Galeopterus variegatus. Next base: position 32,104 of record NW_007733061.1, on the reverse strand, counting down.
GTTAGCCAGGAGCCCCCTGCCCCTCACCCTCAAACGTCTCCCTTGATTCACGCATGGACGTCTCCCACCTGCTTCCCGCAGGCATTCATGACGCTGCCCTGGGCCGGGCGTGTGACGGCCATGCCATGTGGTCACCTTCTTAGACACAAGTCTGTCGTTACTTGTTCTTACCTTGTCATCTGGCCAAAATAGGAGAAGGTGTACTGGGGCAGAAAGGTGTGATGAGAGCCCGCTGGAATGTCCCCAAAGAAAGCCCAATAAAGCCAGAAGTGAGCAGGTGGGCGCGGACGGGAGCAGCACAGCTGTGTCTCGGGATCCGCAGGGACGGTTTGCAGCGAGCTGGGGCCTGGAAGCTGGAGGCGTTTCAGGAGCTTAGAGCCAGAGGGAACCTGGAGGGACACTGGTTCTGGGCTCCAGGTGCCACTGAGAAGTTAGGAGTGGAGGAGGAGGCAGATGGGTGAGTACAAGATTAAAAATACTCAGCAAGGCGAGGAATTACAAAATCTCTGTGTGGTCAGAGTTAATGAGACAGGGAGATGTTCAGGCATATTCCTAGCACCTGGCAGCCCCAAAAGGGCCTCTGCAAACCCCTCTAAAGACCCCGCCAACCTGCCCCTGCTGGAAGACCTAAAGCTTCTTCCCTGGGGTGCAAACCCTTCCTGCATGGCCCATGTGAGTGAAGTGTCCTGCGTGTGTCATAGAAAGTAGCAGCAGCACACACTGAAGAGGCAGGAGCACCCAGAGGAACGGCCGGAGCCAGCTCCAAGGAGAAGTTGAGTGCATAGAGCTAGCTGGAGTCAACCTGGAGGTCTTCTTGGAGGTGGAAGTGTGGTTTCAGATGAGAGGAATAATTTCAGTGGTGGGACTTGTGTGGGAAAGCTGGGGTGGCAAGTGGGTGAGCTTCAGGAGTGGGACCCCTGGAGGGAGTGGAGTGTGAGCGCCGCAGGGAATGTGGGGGCAGGTGGCCCATGGCCAGCGGATGGGTTGCAGAGTCCCCTGGAGGGAGTGGAGTGTGAGCGCCGCAGGGAATGTGGGGGCAGGTGGCCCATGGCCAGTGGATGGGGGGCACGCAGGGTCCAGAGCGGGTTGCAGAGTACAGTCGGTTGCAACATCAGCACGGGGACCTGCTGCCTGGTAGCTTTTGTAATGTGCTTTCTGTCTGGGCAGCTGAGAAAAACTCCATGACGACCGATCTGATGAAGGTGCCGATGGTCATCATAGACTGGCAGGAATGTTTGAAGGTGTTTGCAGGACTTACCAAAAACATGCTATGTGCCGGGTACCAGAATGAAAGCTACGACGCCTGCCAGGTAACTAGCAGGGACCCCTTGCCCTCCAGCACTCACCCTCTCCGCTGCCAGTGTAAGGGTATCCTTTCTCCACTGGGAATATTCAATTAAAAGTCTGGAAGATGCGAGGACTCAGGGCCTTCAGCCATGGGCATGGGGACAGGGACTGCAGGGCCTCTGGCTGCTCCTCAGGGGAACAGCCCTCTTGCGCTATCAGTGCATGCTGTGAAGTCCATCAGCAGTGACCCTGCATAAATACTTCTGATCTTCTTCTGGTATGCTAGGTAGATAGAGCTCCAAGGTTTTCCCACTTCTGGGAATTCTTAAAATGCAAAAAGCCAAGAAGGATTGAGATCCATACAAAGACCCATTTTAATTTGTGAATTTAGCAACTCAGTTGAGCACACTAGGCCCTGGGGCCATGTAGGAGGTGTGGCCTCTCACCCTGGGAGCCCTCCGTCTCTTGGACAGGCAGTCGGGTGCATGTGGGTTTCATTGAACCAAAATCTGATCTCTTAGCTTCTCTTTAATAAAATGAACACAAAAATTTAAAAAGAAAATAATTTTGATGTGTGGCTAGAAAAATAGAAACAAATCCAGAGACTAGCTTCCTCTGGCTCTAAAGAAGAAGATGAGATTTGTCTTTAAAGCTCAGAGATGCACGTCTGTCTGGGGAGGAGCCACCCTGATGAAAGCTGAGGAAGTGTCTGCCTCCTCCTAGGCTGGGCAGTGGAGTCGGTCACTGGTGGAAAACCGCAAATGCAGATGTTAAATACCCTGTGCAGTGATGGAGAGGCTGCCTGCAGAACGGGAGGGTATTTATCTAGAGGATTATCTGTAATTGTTTAATGGGACGACATTGGTAGTTTTCCCTGGTAGACTGAGTCTCGGCCTTGGGAGGGGGTTGCTGGGACAGGGGCTAGGGACAGCGAGGACCAGAGAGATGTGCTCGTGGTAAGAAGGAGTGGACCCCACAGTACCAGGTCTGGGGGACTTCCTTGGGGAATACTGTGCGGACCCAAGGAGAGATAGAATAAATGTCACATGAACCTTGTGTTTTCTTCACTTTCTGGACAACTTAAACATTACAGAACAAAGGGGGCCGAGCTCGTGGCACACTCGGGAGGGTGCAGCGCTGGGAGAGCGGCGGCGCTCCTGCCGTGGGTTCGGATCCTATATAGGGATGACCGGTGCGCTCACTGGCTGAGTGCGGTGCGGCCAGTCTCAAAAAAAAAAAAAAAAAAAAACATTACAGAACAAAAAAAACAGAACTGGGACTTCTGGTTCCAGACAAGATGAAGCGGGCATGTTTCTCCCAATCCATCCCACTAAGTCCAACTCAAAGCACCAGACGTGACATTGTAGCATGAAGACAAAAGGCTCTGGAAGGCGGACATAAAGAGGTGGGTGGCTGGAGACCCCAGTACTTAAGAAATGACACAGCAGTGAGTTCCCTGGGTTTTTTGGTTTTGTTTTGTTTTGTTTTTTTGCCTCTTATATATCCCAGACTGGATGCTGGAGAAGCCTGCAACCCAGAAATGCCAATGGGTACAGACAAAAAGTAATAATGACACCCCCTCCAAAAGAAAAAATAAATAAATAAGAGAAACCTTCTCACTCTTTCCAAAGGACTGGGAAACGGGCAACCTAGCAAGACAGAAACTTTCTGACAATAAACATTCTAGTGTAGCAAATACCCAGGAAAAACCCTCTTCATCAACCGAGTGGACGGCCTTGGCTTCCCCACCTCCTGGCACACCAGGGTGGTGTCAGAGGAGGCTGAATGGGAAGCCTGGACTTTCACCACCAGCAGCAGCCGTCTCTGAACAGCCTGGATTTGCACCCAAGCCAGCGGTACAGAGTTGGTGTGCCCCTCCCCAACTCCAGTTTTGCAAGAGTCCTGGTACATCAAAATACTTAAATGAGAACCAGAGTCTTGTAACATAACACCCCAAATGTCTAGGATATGTCACAGCTAGAATAGAGAGTTGCACTAAATGCAAGAGTCCTGGTACATCAAAATACTTAAATGAGAACCAGAGTCTTGTAACATAACACCCAAAATGTCTAGGATATGTCACAGCTAGAATAGAGAGTTGCACTAATATACATGGATTCAATTATATTGATAAACATAGGATAAGGAAAAATAAAGTAGAAATATTGGTAAAGAATCTTTTTTTAAAACTGAAAGCTGTTAATTCCTACAGTAAAAATTACAATTAAAATTTAACTTACAATGGATCATGTACAAGGATACTTCAAAACATTCATGGAAAATGGAATTAAAACATCATATAAATCTTTCCATAAATGTTTTGAAGTACCCTTGTACTTAAATTTACAACTATAAAAACTTTTATGGAAAAAACCACAGAAGAACCTTTGGGACCTCTTTGAGTTGACTCCAAAAACACAATTGTCGAAAGGAAAAATTGGTAAACTGGACTTCAACGATATTATAAACTTTTGCCCTGTGAAAGACCCTGTCCAGATGAAAAGATGAGCGACAGCCTGGGGAACATATCCAGCAAGGGGTTGCACCTAGTAGGCGTGAGGAACTCTCAACCTCAACAGCAACGAAGCACATCGACCCACAAGCAATCCAATTAGGAAATGGGCCAACAGACCTGTCACTGAAGAGGCTTTGCAGATGGCGAATGAGAACGTGAAAAGAGGCTCAGCACTTGGAGCCATCAGGGTGAAAGATGGCACAGTGAAAGATGTCATTCTACACCTCTCGGAATGTCTAAAATAAAAAACTGATAACACCAGGTGCTGACGAGGATGGAGAGAAACCGGATCAGTGACACCTTGCTAGTGGGAATTTAAAAGGGTCCAACCACTGTGGAAAACAGCTGGGCAGTTTCTTAAAAAAATAAGGGTGCCCTTGCCATATAACACAGAAAATGTCACTGTTGGGCTGTTGTTTCCTAGAGAACTGAAGGCTTATGTTCATGCCAAAACCTGTACAGGAATGTTTATAACAGTTTTATTCATAGTAGCTGAAAGTTGGAAATAAATGTGCTTCAACACATGGTTATGGTAAATAGACGGTGGCCCGTGCACAGCAGGCAGCACCCCTCAGCAGTAAAAGGAGAGAGGTACGGGTTCATGCACCAACACACGTGGACCTTAGAAACGTACGTCATGGGAAACAAGCCAAGTCCCAAATAGAATCCCATACTGCACGATTCTATTTACACAACATTTTTGAAATGGAGAACAGGCCAGGGGTGAAGGAGGGGCTGGGGGTGGGAGGGAAGTGATTGTGTCTATGAAAAAGCCACACGAGGGATCCTTGTGATGACAGAATCCTTCTGTGTCCCTACCGTATCAAGTCGTGTCAATATCATGGTTGTGATATTGTACTCACACTCCCCATTTAATAGATGAGAAAACAGGGATTCAGAATTTAAGTGATTTGTCCGAAGTCCAGTGTCAGGTAGTGATGGGGCCAAGCCTGGACCCAGGTTGCTCGCTTCTCCCCGCAGCTGGACAGGAGAGAAGTTACGTGTCATAATGTAGTGCACAGTGGTGAGCATCGGAGGCTCTTGTGGTCAGCATGTTTCTCACCGGACAGGCCCCTGGCCACTAGCCTTAGCCCCTGGGAGAAAGCCCCTCTTAGGTGCCATCAGCACTGGCTTCTTGCTGACTGAGGCCAGACCCTCCTTTGGGGCAGTCCTTGCTTTATCTTCAAGAGCAAGAGAGAAAATACGTAAGGCATAAAAACATAAAAGGACATGTGTTTACAGTGGCCCCTCTGGGACCCAGTAGTTTGTGAAGGGAATCTGTTTCCTGAATGTACAAGTAATGGTTGTAACATACAAAGATAAAATAACAATACTAATACATTTCTGGAACATTTACTGCACCGGCCCTGTGCCAAGTGATTTATAGATTCTTTTCATTTCGTCTGCCAACAATCTTAGTAAGTAGCTGGTATTATCTCCATTTTAATGATGCAGAAACTGAGGCTTTAAAGAGTTCAGTTACTTACCCAAGGATAGTTCTCTCCCTGTTATGTAAAAAAAATAATCAAGGCAACATTTTAATAAGATTTGTATAACACGTATGCCTTCATAAAATGAAGACAATTATAAAAACAACATTCAAGGAAGGAGCTATTTGAGTGGAAATTCCACTGATGTGGTTCTTGTCCCAAGACTTTAAAACAGAAGCAGCAGAAAGAAAAGAACACACTCACCCACAAAAAACAGACACGTGGCAGAGGCAATGTTTTGTACCAGAAAAGGTGATTTTGGTTTTTGTCCTTGAGCAGCCTCGAGCCCCAACCACCAGCCTCTGCAGGTTCATGGTGAAGATGTGTGTGTTTCTCTGGTGATGCATTCCACAGTCAGACCACACTGCACCAGAGCACAATTTACTCATCCTCTTCCTGGTACTTTGTCTACGTTAGCTGTAGCCCATGACCTTGGAGTTAGTCCTCACCGTTCATACCCAGTGTCCATCCGTGGCCAGTCGCCAGGTCATTCGGTTTCAATCCATCTCCCTCTCTGTCTCAACCTGCTCATGCCCTGGTTCAGACCCTCACGTTTTTTTTTTCCTTGACTCCCCTCCACCATATGAGAGGTCTTCAAAAAGTTTATGAAAAATGCACTCCATCTCCCTCTCTGTCTCAACCTGCTCATGCCCTGGTTCAGACCCTCACGTTTTTTTTTTTTTAACCTTCTCTTAACTAATCCCTTGACTCCCCTCCAACATATGAGAGGTCTTCAAAAAGTTTATGAAAAATGCATGTCATAATGTAGTGCACAGTGGTGAGCATCGGAGGCTCTTGTGGTCAGCATGTTTCTCACCGGACAGGCCCCTGGCCACTAGCCTTAGCCCCTGGGAGAAAGCCCCTCTTAGGTGCCATCAGCACTGGCTTCTTGCTGACTGAGGCCAGACCCTCCTTTGGGGCAGTCCTTGCTTTATCTTCAAGAGCAAGAGAGAAAATACGTAAGGCATAAAAACATAAAAGGACATGTGTTTACAGTGGCCCCTCTGGGACCCAGTAGTTTGTGAAGGGAATCTGTTTCCTGAATGTACAAGTAATGGTTGTAACATACAAAGATAAAATAACAATACTAATACATTTCTGGAACATTTACTGCACCGGCCCTGTGCCAAGTGATTTATAGATTCTTTTCATTTCGTCTGCCAACAATCTTAGTAAGTAGCTGGTATTATCTCCATTTTAATGATGCAGAAACTGAGGCTTTAAAGAGTTCAGTTACTTACCCAAGGATAGTTCTCTCCCTGTTATGTAAAAAAAATAATCAAGGCAACATTTTAATAAGATTTGTATAACACGTATGCCTTCATAAAATGAAGACAATTATAAAAACAACATTCAAGGAAGGAGCTATTTGAGTGGAAATTCCACTGATGTGGTTCTTGTCCCAAGACTTTAAAACAGAAGCAGCAGAAAGAAAAGAACACACTCACCCACAAAAAACAGACACGTGGCAGAGGCAATGTTTTGTACCAGAAAAGGTGATTTTGGTTTTTGTCCTTGAGCAGCCTCGAGCCCCAACCACCAGCCTCTGCAGGTTCATGGTGAAGATGTGTGTGTTTCTCTGGTGATGCATTCCACAGTCAGACCACACTGCACCAGAGCACAATTTACTCATCCTCTTCCTGGTACTTTGTCTACGTTAGCTGTAGCCCATGACCTTGGAGTTAGTCCTCACCGTTCATACCCAGTGTCCATCCGTGGCCAGTCGCCAGGTCATTCGGTTTCAATCCATCTCCCTCTCTGTCTCAACCTGCTCATGCCCTGGTTCAGACCCTCACGTTTTTTTTTTCCTTGACTCCCCTCCACCATATGAGAGGTCTTCAAAAAGTTTATGAAAAATGCATGTTATGAAAAAACTATCGATGGATTGCAAATTTCTTTTGCACCAAAATTATTTTATACTAATTTGTTACAACATGTCTGAGCAGGATCAAGTTGGAGGCATTAAGAAGTTTCAGACGTCAGTTTGAAAAGAGTCCATGTCAGAGCAGCATGAGTTCTGCTAAAATTGAAGCAAGAACAAGCATCCCATTCATGGTGAAGTTGGGTGGAAGAATGTGGAAATCACTGATGCTTTAGGAAAAGTTTATGGAGGCAATGCCCCAAACAAACTAGCAGTTTACAAATGGATAACTTGTTTTAAGAAGGGACAAGACAATGTGGAATATAAAGCCCACAGCAGCAGACCCTCCACATCAATTTGTGTGAAGATAATCAATCTTGTTCATGCTCCGATTGAAGAGGACCAACGGCTAACAGGAGAAACAATAATCAATACCATAGACATCTCAACCGGTTCAGCTGACACACTTCTGACTGGAAAATTACAGTTGAGAAAACTTTCTGTTCAATGGGTGTCAAGACTGTTGTGCCCAATTGGTTCAGACAAGAGCAGAGCTTTCAATGGAAATTTAATCAAGAGGTCCTGAAGCATTTCTTCAAAGAATTTTAAAAGGAAATGGAACATGGCTTTACCAGTACCATCCTGAAGACAAAGCACAATCAAAATCATGGCTACCAAGAGGTGGAAGTGGTCCAGTCAAAGCAGAAGTGGACCTGTCAAGAGTAAGGGTCCTGGCAATAGTTTTTGGGATGCTTGAGGTATTATGCTTGTTGACTTTCCCAAGGGCCAAAGAACAATAACATCTTTTTATTATGAGAGTGTTTTGAGAAACTTAGCCAAAGCTTCAGTAGAAAAATGCCCAGGAAAGCTTCACCAGAGAGTCTTTTTCCACCATGACAATGCTCCTGCTCACTCCTCTCATCAAACAAGGACAATTTTGCAAGGGTTTCAATGGGTAATCATTAGGCATCCCCCTTCCAGTCCTGATCTGGCTCCTTCTGACTTCTTGTTTCCTAATCTTAAAAAGTCTTTAAAGGGCACCCATTTTTCTTCAGTTAATAAGGCAAAAAAGACTGCATTGACATTGTTACCAGTAACGTCAGTTCTTTAGACATGGACTAAATGGTTTACAAAAGTAAGCCTTGTCTTGAACTTGATGGGGCTTATGTTGAGAAATAAAGTTGTTATTTATTTTTTTTAATTTTTATCTTTTAGTTCCATTTTCCATGAACTTTTTGAGGTCCTCTCATGTTCTTCCCATCAAATTCTTATTCATCCTTCAAGGTAAATGCCTTGAAGTCTTTCCTGACAAAACTTTCCCTCAACAGAACCCACCCTCTGCTCTGCACTGCCTTTATAGCTTGTTCATATTCTCCTGTCCCATCAAATACAGTTATCCCATCTGCTTACATTTTCATCTCCCCCACTAGACCATAGGGTCCTGAGTCCCAAATGCCTGACAATTAGTTTTTCCTCAGTGAAGATTTGTTCAGTGCAAGTGATCAAACCTCTTCTGGCCCTCAATTTTCTAATTACAAAATGGGAATCAAAATGCCCACCTTGCAGAGATGTGAGGTGGTGGGTTGACGGAAAAAAAATGTCGAGGAGCTAGCACTGCACCTTGTGCAGCATGGCCGGGAAATGTGGATCCTTGTCCTCCTCTTTAGGGTTCGTTATAATGCTCTGTTCACCCTAGTCACCGTGTTAGGATCACAGAAAGGGAGACCGTCTCTTCACTGGAGAAAGACCACTTGCAAGGTTGTAGCTGCTCAGCTTCTCTGGAGAGAGGGTGGCATAGCAAAGGTGGACAGGGGGACAGGCTTTGGCAGCAGGAAATCCTGGGTTCAGCTCTGGCTGGGCTCCTAGACAACCTTCAGCAAGCCTTTTGTTCTCCTTGAGCCTCATGCTGCTTACATTAACATGGATGAGAGGAAGCCACATGAGCACGTGGTGGGTTCAGCTCTGGCTGGGCTCCTAGACAACCTTCAGCAAGCCTTTTGTTCTCCTTGAGCCTAATGCTGCTTACATTAACATGGATGAGAGGAAGCCACATGAGCACGTGGTACCCGGTGAGGGCTTGGACACATTCCCTATATGATTGGCAACCGTGGGAGTCACAGCCCCGTGTGATTTCATTTTGGAAGAGCCACACATTCCAAACAGCTCAGCTCACTGGCCCTGAGCAAACACCCACACCAAAGACTTGTGTCATTCTCCCCACGCCTCTGGAAGAACATCGAGGACACCCTGCTCACAACCCTGGCAACACTCCTCCTGTCCCCTTCTCTTTCCTGCCTGTTCCAGCCCTTTCCGGAGCCTTCAATTGGGGAAGACCCACAAAACTGGTCTCTGCTATTCCCTCTGCCTGCTCAGCTCACCATGCCTCCCTGTTCCCCATCTCTCTCTGTTCCCCATCTCTCTACTGCAGATGGAGTCTGCTTTTCTCCCACAGCCTCCCCCCTCCTCCCCGCTGCTCTGTCCTGTTCCTTCCATGGCCCTGCACTCTGCTCTGACCCTGCAGCTCCCGGAGCCAGCATGACAGGAGCATGCTCCTCCTGTGGAGATGGGATGGGGTGGCATGGGGTGGCATTATGAGACTTCCTTTGGCAGCCTACAGTAAAAGGGAGGCCTGCCAGTCCCCATCCATGAATGAGCTGTGCCCTGCCTCGAACAGACAGGTTAGGATGGGACTCACCACTCAACTGTGTTCTCTGCCCACAGGGTGACAGTGGGGGGGCATTCATCTGCACCCCGGGGCCTGGCATGAAGTGGTACCAGGTGGGCATCGTCAGCTGGGGAAGGAGCTGTGGACAGAAGGACACCCCAGGAATATACACCCTCCTGGAGAACTACAAGCTCTGGATCGAGAACGTGACCCAGCTGGAAGGAAGGCCCTTGGACACCAAGGAAATGAGGACCCCTCCCCAACATAAACCAAAGAGATCCTGGGCCTCGGGGCTCCCAGAGCCAGGCAGCCTCTGCCTTCTGTCCTACATATTGTTCAGAGCTATTTTCTACTGATAATAAAACAGATGCTATTTTTTGACCAAAGGAGGGTGTTTTAGTCTGTTTTGTGTTGCTATAACAGAACACCTGAAACTGGGTAATTTATAAGGAAAAGAGATTTTTGGGGCTCACGATTCTGGGACAGCTGCATCTGGCACAGGCCTCAGGCTTCTACTCATGGCAGAAAGCAGCAGGCAGCTGGTGGGTACAAGCAGATCACATGGCGAGAGGAGGCGGGAGAGAGAGAGAGAGAGAGAGAGAGAGAGAGAAGGTGCCAGGGTCCTATAAACAACCAGCTCTCGTGGGAACTAATAGAACGAGAACTCACACATTAATCCCCCCACCTAGGGAGAGAATTAATCCATTCATGAGGGACCCTCCCCGTGTCTCAAACTGTCACACTGGGGATCAGATTTCCACATGAGTTCTGGTGGGACAACACATCCAAACT
>NW_007733061.1:15936-20712 GCF_000696425.1 Galeopterus variegatus | reverse complement strand
GAGAGAGAGAGAGAGAGAGAGAGAGAGAGAGAGAGAGAGAGAAGGTGCCAGGGTCCTATAAACAACCAGCTCTCGTGGGAACTAATAGAACGAGAACTCACACATTAATCCCCCCACCTAGGGAGAGAATTAATCCATTCATGAGGGACCCTCCCCGTGTCTCAAACTGTCACACTGGGGATCAGATTTCCACATGAGTTCTGGTGGGACAACACATCCAAACTCTATTAGAGGGTGTGTGAGAACGTGCCACCAGCAGACGGCCTGGCTCCTGGTGACAGCGAAGGGCCAGGATGCAAGGCTGACAACGAAAGTTTGGAGACCCGACTGGGGAGTGGGCTTCGGGTCCTGTATCAGTCCAGACTCTTTCCATTGCAGGGACAGTTACCCAACACAAACTGGCTTGAGCCAAAAAGGGATATTTGTCGATACACAAAACAACAATGACAACCAAAAAAACCAAAAAAAAAAAACCAAAAATGGGGGTGGTAGGATGGCTTCAGGCATGGCTGAATCTAGGTGCTGAAAAGATGTTGACAGGGACAGTCACATATGGCCATCACCCTCAAGAAGAGCTTCTTAGTGGTGGCCGTAGTGACCACCACTACCTCTAGTTTATATCCTACCAGATCTGCAGTCCCAGCAGAAGGAGAGAGCCTTGTTCCTGACAACTCCAGCACTTGTCTGTGGTCCAGCTCTCGTGACGCAGGAAGCCCCCAGCCCTTGCTGCTCCAATCACTGTGCCCAGAAGTGATACTCTCCTAGCCTAGGCCTGAGTCCCATATCCACCCCAGGACCCCACAGAGGGCAGCCACCCAGAACCACGTGAACCGAGAGTAGGTGAAAAGGGTGGGTCCCCAAATGGAAATCAGGGTGCCATGAACAGAAAAAGGGGAATAGGCACTGGAGATGACCCTTGATCGTGGAAACATGGTGGGCTGGCCTACCCTGGACCTGCCTGGCTGATGTGGGTGGCCAGCCAAGTCCCAGCATCTCAGGAGCTTCTAGAAAAACGACTACTAGAGATGCTGCATTAGGACCACGGGAGGAGCAGGGATGGACTGGGGAGACGAAGGACTAGGAAGGTTTTTTCTCTCACAGTCTTTCTGAAGATGTCAGCCATGCTGTAGGGCATGGGGAAAGCCTCCACTTAAAGCTTTGTGTTTTCTAAGCTGTTGCTGCATCTTTGGTGGGGGCCCAGGGAATCCAAGCCCAGAGGGAAGAGGCCCCAGGCAGCTCTCAGTCTGAGTGAGCAGAAAGCAGGAGCCTGTCCTCAGGGGGCTTCTCGCAGACAGTGCTGCACCCCACGCCCAGCCCACCCAGCTGAGGGTGTGGACCGCCTGGGAACCCTGCGCAGTGCGGAGTGGGCCAGGCCGCCGGCGGGCGTAACAGCAGGGCTCAGAGGAGCGGAGCTGCGGGCGAGGAGTGGCTGGCAGCACAAGGGAGACTGCCCAAGCCTTAGAGGGCCCACAGAGGGGCACCATCGACCCGGCTCGAGGGTAAACTGGAAGAGGGAGCTGACTACAAGCTGGGGGCTGAAAAGCCTCTCGGCTCCAGCAGAGAGCACTCCCAAGGCGAGAATGAAGGAAGACGGTTTGCAAAAATGGGGTCCTGAGGAAAAGCTAAGTCTGTCCAGTGGGAGGGTGAAAATAAGTAGTTGTCTCTAAGGTCCGTGCGAGCACGAGCACGTCCTTTCCACCCTCTCAACACTGTTACAACTGTGAGCTTGGGGGCATTGTTAAAACTGTAGCAATCACTATGGTACATTTGCTACAATTAATAAACCAAAACTAATAAATGTGCAGCCATTGTTACTAGCTAAGGTCCATTGTTTATTTATATTTCCTTAATGTTCTTTTTCTGTCCCAGGATCCCATGTAGGACACCGCATTGCATTTGGTTGTCATGCGTCCTCAGGCTCCTCTTGGCTGTGCCTGCTTTGCAGACTTTCCTTGTTTCTGATGACCTTGACAGTGAGGAGCACTGGTCAGGTTCGCTACAGCAGGCTCCTGTTGGCATTTTTCTGATGTCTTTCTCATGATTACACTGGAGTTATGGGTGTGGGGGAGGTCACAGAGTTAGAGTGCCATTCCCATCACCTCATACCCTCTCATTTCACAGATGGGAAACCTGAAACCCAAAGAGGGTGGTGACCGTCCCAGGCCACCCCGCTGCTTCTGGCAGGGGCAGGGCTTGAACTCAGGGTCCTGATTCAGTCACTGGTCTGCAAGCTCCAGGGGGCACTGTGACTCAGGAAGGTCAGCAGGGGTCCAAGGCAAAGGGTCCCACACCCGCCTGGAGCCCACAGGCGCTCCGCAGTACCCGGGGACAGGGCCTAAGGCTGGCATCTGAAGCTCCGGGGACGCGGCGTCGGAGCAGGGAGGCCTGGGCCTCACCCACATTTTCAGACCACCTGGGGGAAACGACCCGGGCCTTGTGATTCTTTGTTTTAAATTTCTAACTTATTGCAAATCAATACGTTGTAAAACAAAATTAAATTACTTGAAAAACGAAATTAAAAATGACACATAAATGAGAGCCCCAACCTTTCTCGTCAGCGCCAGGCAACACGAAGTGCGCGAGTGAGGCTGTGGCTTTGGCAGTGCTGGCTCTTGTCCCCGCACTTCACTCTCCCTGGCCTGCACAGGCAGTCTGCACACCGGCAGTGGCCACAGGCTGCCATCCGGGACTATTTCCTGGAAGAACCAAACTTTGATCACCAAGAAAAGGGGCCCCCAGCCACTGAGCGCGGGTCTTCTACAGAATCACATCAGAGTATGAACTGGATCGGAACGAAGCCTTCTGTGTGACTCACGGTCACCATCTGATGGACACTGTACAGATCTATGGATTATTCATGTCTGGAGCAATAAAAACTCACAAAGCTCCCCAGTGCCCTGAGCCCAGAATAGCTCAGCTGGGCTCTGCTGCTCTGTGACGCAAAGTGCCTGTCTAGTTCTGCGTTCTGCATCTCCGCATCAGAACGGCCCAGGGAGAGGCATCTGCCATCCTGAGTGCCCGGCTCACCGCTCCTGGCTTGCGTGTGTGAGCAGCCCCTCCCTGCAGAGCCTCCTGCCAGGGTGCTGTCCCCAGACCACCCAGGGCTCAGATGCTATGCAGGAGTGGAAGGCAGCCCCCTGGCTGGGGTCAGAGGAGCAGAGCTAGGCCTCAGTGTCCTCACACCCCAGGGGTCCCCCGTACTGGGTCACCTTAAGAGCCCCACAGGGCAGTGGTCATGAGCAACGGGGTCAGGTCCAGAACAAAGCTGGCCTTGGCTCAATGCTTAGCTCCAAGGGCGTGAGCATCTAAGTCCAGGTCCCCAGCCTGTAGCACGAGGATGCAGTCGCTGGTGTGAGGGTGTGATGCCACAAAGAGGACCAAAGCCTGGCGTGCACCAGCACCCGGGAGAACGGACACCTGTCTCAGCACAAAGCTGAGTGACGAGACCTCGAGACCCTTCTCTGTCCTTCCCCCAAGCCCCTCCCTGGAACGGGATCAGGTCCCCGTGGAGTCCTCTGCATCCACCCTGGCAACCAGTTGTCTGCCTTGAATGCCACAAATGATGGGGAACTCGCCCCACACAACTCACCCACTCCTCTGGGGCAGCTCCTGGGCCACCGGACGGGGTCATGCATGCTCAAAAGCTACGCTCCTGGCTTCATGGAGTCGCAACTTCCCCAAGCTACACACCCGCTCCCACATTACATTTCCTACTTACGGTTTCTCAGTTCCTGCCATTGCTGTCGCTCACTGCGGGACACACCCCTGCGTGAGACAGGCTCCCAGGATGGCACGCCGCCAGGTGAGCGTGGGCGTCCAGGCTCGCAGTGGTCTGTGTGCCGGGCTGTCACCCCCACCTAAAGACTGGGCTTCTGACAACGTCCCAGAGTCCCACGCCCTCCTTTCTCCCGTGAGCTTCCCGTGAACTAAAAACTTATGTTGCCACAGAGGAGCTTCTGGACCCATCCCCACCCTGCTGTCGTGAGTTCCCTGTGTGGACCCCAAAAGTGGACCCCACATGGACCCTGCTGACCCTGGAATGGGCAAGTCTCATCTCAGTGCTCCCTGCCCCTGTTTCCTGGCCCCGATACCACCGCCTGCCCCTGGGTCCTGGCCCTCTGTCCCTCCTTGTGGACCCCAGTTCAGCAGGCGGCATCTACACTGGGAATCAGCGTCTTAAGCTACCCCTCCCCTCCCTCCTTTCTCTTCCATTTTCTTCCCTGAAGTCATGATTTGGGGTGGGGTACCTGTTTGGTGTCCTCGTTCATGGACTGGGAGGCCGTGGTGTCCCCTGCTGTGTGGGAAAGTGAGGAAGAAGATGTCTGTGAGGAAGGGTGGCCTGGCGAGGGGTGCTGGAGCCCAGGAGGGGGAGGAGGACATCCTCAGGGAGGGGCCCAGCCTGGGAGTCAGAGCCAGAGGACGGGGGTGTCCAGGAAGGGGACAAGGTGGGTGTCAGAGCCTGGGTGGGTGACAGGGTGTCATGCAGTAGGATGAGCTGATGTGGGAGAGAGAATCCAAGCGAGGTGTCCCTGTGCAGGGAGAGCTGGTGTCGAGGAACATTCTACAAAATAACTGGCCTGTAATCTTCAAAAGTATCAAGGTCGTGAAAGTCAAGGAAAGATGTTGGAACTGTCCCAGACTGGCAAGCAAAGACTTAGTGACAACTCAAGGCAGTATGTCATTCTGAATGGGTCCTTTCGCTGTGAAAGACCCCGATGGGCCATTTGGCAAAACCTGAACAAGGTCTGAGGATTAGGTGATGGTGACGTATCGGCG
>NW_007733061.1:13824-15154 GCF_000696425.1 Galeopterus variegatus | reverse complement strand
ACAGGTTAAGTGACTTGACCAAAGTAACGCAGCTAGATGGTGTTAGAGCTGAGACCCAGGACCCAAAGCCTCCTTTAAGTCTTCTGTTGGATCTAGTTCCAATCCCCCATTTTACATGTTAGGCGGGGAAGGGATTTGTCCCCAAATGTGCAAGCCTCAGTTTCCTCAAGCATCATTCATGGGGACAAATTTGGAGAGCTTCTGAATCGTGTGAAGTTGAGCTCTTTAAGTACGTGCTCCCTCTGTCTATGTGTTTAGGAAGTTCTCCCTGACAATGGCCCTAAGGCATTTTTCTTAGAAGAGAAGTCCCCTGCCACTTGTTTGGGATTTTGTTTTTTGCCAGCCAAAGTGGCCATGGTATATGTGAGCTGCTTTGCCTGCACAGGCCTCTGTGGCTTCTGAGACTTTCTACCCTCTTGGTACTTGACAGCCTGGGACCTGGCCTCCCCCATGTGCCAGTCATCAACCAACCAGCCTGGTGATTCTGAGCAGGCAGAAGGGCACCAGAGGAATGCACAGGACTGTGGAGAAAGAAGGTGGCGTTTTTCTGATGGGGATGAGGGCAAGGGACAGAGTGTTACAGACTGAATTTTGTCACCCCCGAATTCATATGTTGAAGCCCTAAACCCCAATACCTCAGAATGGGACTGTATTTGGATATGGAGACTTTAAAGAGGTGATTAAGATAAAATGAGGTCATATGGGTAAACCGTAATCCAATTTGACTGGTGTCCTTAGAAGAAGAGGAGATTAGGACACAGACAGGCATGGAGGGACGACCACATGAGGACACAGGGAGAAGACACCGTCGCCAAGCCAGGAGAGAGGCCTCAGGACAGACCAGCCCTGGCACGCCTTGATGTGGCTTCCAGCCTGCAGAATTATGAGAGAATAAATGTCTGCTGCAGAAGACTCCCAGTCTGTGGCATTTCGTGTAGCAGCCCGAGCAGACTAACACAGCAGGGGCGAGGAAGGCTGGAAAGTCGGCTTCTCTACAGACCCCAGCCCTTGCACTGACCCTCTGCTCACCGTAACGTCACCTTTCCCAACAACCTCATCCACATGACCGCCTCCCGTTTGGACACTAGTCAGGGCATACAGGGAACAGAACGCTCAGTTTGGAGTCAGAAGTCCCCCCACGTCCACTCAGGAGCTGTGTGGTCCTGGGCAAGATATTTAACTTTACTGAGACCCAGTTTCTTTGCATAAAAACGGGATTCATAATTCTTTCATAGAATTGTCAAGAAAATCAAGTGTGAAAACCGACAGAAACAACAAAACAATACAAATACAAGGGATTATATTAATGATAGTAATATAATATTCATAA
>NW_007733061.1:11883-12887 GCF_000696425.1 Galeopterus variegatus | reverse complement strand
AAACAACAAAACAATACAAATACAAGGGATTATATTAATGATAGTAATATAATATTCATAACAAAAACATTTACTGAGTTTCTGTTTCAGTAATACAAGGCAAGCATAGTTCTATCCAGGATTTGCAATCCAGGAGGGCATCTAGGAGATCTGCACAAACAAGATGGCATAGAATGAAACACAGCTACAGAAAACAGAAACAAGGTGTTCAGAGAAAGCAAGAATATTCGTGGACGGGTGTGTCTTTGGTGCTGTTTATCCACTCATGAAACACTTGCTTAGAGCCTCACATGAGCCGGTGCTGTTCTAACTGTGGGGAAGAGCAGTGATCAAAAAGGCAGGCCTCTGAAATTTGACATTCTAACAGGGACAGACAGGTAAACACACAGAGGTTGCTGGCCGTGATGGGTGGCGACAGCTTGTGGAGGAAAGGAAAGAAGGCTGGAGTGGGGAGGCTACGTGGGAAAAGAGCACCCCAGATGGACCCAGGCGCCTTTACAAAATAGAGCTTCACAGAGCTTTGTGGAAAATAGGCTTTGGAGGTGGGGGGACCAAGCCGACGACACACCGCTCATGTGGGACTGGCCACGGGGCTGCAATTCCCACATGCTGCCATCAGGTGGCACAATAGCTCTAGGCAGGAGGTCTACCAGATGTCTGGGAAGAAATTTTTTCATTTTTCCAAGAAGTGTTTGGGTGAGGTTCAAGGTGCTGGGGAACCAGGGATTGACAAACACAGCCTTGAAGGGTGAAGAGAAGAAGAGGTTCCTCACCTGACAACTGGTTGTAGCTTGCCAGAGCTGCATCATTCCCCCACCCTCCTGATGGCCACTAACCCTGCTCAGTCTCACAGGTGGGGACCTGGGCCAGAGCCACCCTCAGCTGGTGGACGCTCAAGGGAGCCTGGTGCCATGGGGCTTGGCTCCGGAGCTGGGAGCTGGAAAGGAGCTTCCCTTGTGCTGAGGCTGGGGTCACTTTGGGGTCTTCCCTGCCCTCTACTCTAG
>NW_007733061.1:0-11479 GCF_000696425.1 Galeopterus variegatus | reverse complement strand
GTGGACGCTCAAGGGAGCCTGGTGCCATGGGGCTTGGCTCCGGAGCTGGGAGCTGGAAAGGGGAGCTTCCCTTGTGCTGAGGCTGGGGTCACTTTGGGGTCTTCCCTGCCCTCTACTCTACTGAGCCAGGTGTCTACAGTTCAGCCCGGGCACAGCACATGGGTCCCTTCACTAAGCACATGGGAGCTGTGGTTGGAGCGAGAACCCTGGCTCAGCAGCAGAGAGCAGGACGCAGCAGCCTAGCTGCTCGTCCTCACAGAGTGTCAGACTCAGATCCACAGGACAACCACGTTGCTCCCCAGTGCCTCCTCCAGTCCTCCTGGTCACAGTCACGTGGCCTGGTCTCAGAACTCACAACACAGGGATGAATCAAGCTCAGCACCTGTGTTCGTCTGTCAAGTCCCACTGGCACACAGCCATGCCCACTCATTTGCTTGCCTGTGGATGCTTTGGTGCTGTAAAGGCAGGTGAGTGGCTGCAGCAGAGACTGTGGGGCCCACAAAGCACAAAGCACTTACTGTCTGGCCCTTTACAGAAAATGTTTGCTGACCTGGGTCTGGAGAGGGAGACAGGGATTTGAGCAGATGGTCACGTCACTTGACAAGTGCTATGATGGAGGTGGGGCAGGTGAGTCATGTCACTGGAGCTGAGAAGGGTGAGGGAGGGTCCTCGTGGGCCTTTCCTTTAGGACCCTGAAAGGCCCCTGAAGCAGCCATGGGAGCTATTGAAAGCACCTGAGCAGGAGTGACATGGTCACCTCCCAGAACTATTGTGCAGGAAGTGGATGGGTTGGGGTGGAGTGCAGGTGAGAGACTGCTGCGATGGTCTTGAGGTAGAAGAGAGAGGCCTGCACTGGGCCAGGCTGTGCAGATGCAGAAGGGGCCACTGCTGGAGGGATTTTGGAAGGTGGAAAACAACATTTAGGTGCGGGGTCAGGGCTGAATGAGTGTCCAGCCATGTCCAGACTGTGTCCCAGCACTCTGGGGGTCACGCAGAGGCTTACCAGGCCCTGCCAAGTGTGACAGTGATGAGACCATGTGGATGAGACCAAGGCTGGGTTGCTGCGAGGTCAGTGAGTGAGTGGGCCGGGCCAGTGCACCGCTGCCTGTTCTCAGGTCCCCTCCCTGTGCAGTCTGTCCCAGCCCCAGCTCGGTCTGCATCACCTGGTGGCATCTGTCTGCTGTGCCTTACACATCAGAGATGTTCTGGGTCCTGGCATTTTTGCTGGGACTTCCAAGACAGATGCACATGCCAGGACTCCCCCAGATGGTGTCATTTTGTTGGCTTTACTGGAGAAAGGTGGGTGCAAGGGCCCAGCCTCTGCTTCCACATTTCTGAATCTGGATTGCCTGCAGAGTCCTCAGCCCCAGCCAGCCTTCCCGTCTCCTCCTTGCCTGCTCCCATCAGAATAGTTGATGACACCTGTGTTACATCCAAATTCATATGTCCCTGGGATGGATTGTCTGGGCTTTTACTGTATTAGCTTCTCCTGAAAGAGCAGTTTTCATTGTCTCCTCCTTGCCTGCTCCCATCAGAATAGTTGATGACACCTGTGTTACATCCAAATTCATATGACCCTGGGATGGATTGTCTGGGCTTTTACTGTATTAGCTTCTCCTGAAAGAGCAGTTTTCATTCAATCTCATGTTGATCACAGGATCTACTTGCAAAGGACAGGGTGTGCTTGTGTGTGTGCATATGTGTGCGCACACCTGTGCATGCATGTGAATGTGTGTGTGTGCATGTGGATGTGTGCATGCATGTGTGTGTGCACAAATACCTTGGTATGGGGTGGGGGAGGGCTTGGGGGAAGGGTGTTTGCTCTGTTACCTTGTCTTCTTTCATATTCAGATGACTCTCAATAAATCAATTACTCCCAATAAGTCTTTTTCCTGCCCCAGCAACCTAAACAGACCCAGCCTCCCTCTGGGACCACTTTGAGAATCTCCACCTCTGCACCTCCCCTACTGTCTTATTTCAGAGTACACTTGGAAGGTCCTGGAAAGGGTGGGCTTTGAGCGATGTTCAATGCCCCCTCCTTCCGGTGGGGCAGCGGAAGGATGTCCTTCAAGAGCCCTCTGTGCTCAACAAGCACTGAAGGTCATGCTTCTTAGCTGAAGGTCAAAAGGCACAGGAAGCGATCGGCACACGGGGCTCTGCTGACCTGCTTCTCGCTGTCCTTCCTGCTCCTAAGACAATAGCCTCGTGAGGTGATAGTGCCCTGGCCTTTCACACACATGCCTTCACTCACTCATTCTCTCACTCATCCAGTCATTGAATCAAAATAAGGGTTAAGTGCCTCTCTGTGTGCTGGGAAACACAAAGACGGGCAGGGCACAGGTAGTCTTGAGGGGCAAATTCTGGGGGGGACGCAGAGTCAGTGTTGGCGGCGGCATCCCAGTGGGTGCCGTAAACTGAGGCCAAGAGTCCCCGAACGTTGGGAACAAGCTTCCCTGTGATATATGTTTGCCTGGGAACTCCAAAGAGGGGCTTCCCTTCCTGACCCTGGCAATGCCGGCTAGTGAACTGGTGGGAGGGGCTGAAGGGAATGGCTGAGAACAATGTCTCCATCCAGCACTGGCCCTGGTGACTGGGAGAAGTCCCACCCCGTCCTTTTAGGGGCAGAGAATGGCACTCTCCTTTGACCAGTGTTGTCCCACACTGTCCTCACTTAAAGCATCTCTAGATCCCCTTTGCTTCCCATGGGTCTATTTGATAGGAACCAACAAACCACTTCCAAAAGCAGAACCTTTGTGTAGAACATCCCTGCCTTCAAATGTTCATGCCCAAAGGGACAGTTACAGGACAGAACCGCTGCACATTTGGATGGCGGCAATACAGAGCAACCGAGCAGTGAGACGCACCGCAGAAAATGCTGGAGCTTGCTGCAGGAGGGGCTCAGTCTCCTGCCTCGCCTCAGGAAGCCCTCGGTTGCCGAGTGCAAAGGGAGGTTATCTTCATGCATCAGAAGTCAGGAAGAAGCTCCTCACCTTTTTCTTAGAATCAAGGCTGGGAACTACTTGATTTAAACTAGAAAGCCCACTTCTAATTCACTGATGCCCTCAAGGTTGGAACTTTTGAGAAATCCTGTTCTTTGAGAGAGTGAAATCATGGGAGTGTTAATAATGGCAAAGCCAAGGATGGGTGGAACAGTTCCAGGGATCAACTTCCTACTTTAATCTACGGAGCACGGGCTGAAAGAGCAGAGCTTGGATCTGACCCCAAAACACAGGCAACCAAAGCAAAAATAGACAAATGGGATTGCATTAAACTAAAAAGCTTCTGCACAGCCAAGGAGAGAATCAACAGAGTGAAGAGACAACCTACAGATCGGTAGAAAATATTTGCACACCATACATCTAATAAGAGGATAATATCCAAAATACATAAGAAGCACAAACAACTCAATAGCAAGAAAACAAACCGACTTAAAAATGAGCAGAGAACCTAAACAGACGTTTCTCAAGAGAAGACGTACAAACTGCCAACAGGTACATGAAAAATGCTCGACATCACTCGTCATCAGGGAAATGCAAATCAAAACCACACTGAGATGTCACATCACTCCTGTTAAAATGGCCATCAACATAATGACAGGAGATAACAAGCGCTGAGGATGTGGAGAGAGGGGAACCTCCTACACCGTGGGTGGGACTGTAACAACCACTATGGAAAACAGTGTGGAGGTTCCTCGAAAAGTATAAAATAGAACTACCATGTAAGCCAGCAATCCCACTTCTGGGTACAGATCCAAAGGAACTGAGATCAGTGTGTGGAAGAGGTGTCTGCTCTCATGTTCACAGCAGCAGTGCTCACGATAGCCAAGACGTGGAATCAACAGATAATTTTGTTTGTTTGTTTTTGCACTGGCTGGTGTGGGGAACCAAACCCTTGACCATGGTGTTACAAGGCTGTGCTCTAACCAACTGAGCCAACTGGCTAGCCCAACAGATAAACTGACAAAGAAAATGTGGTGTACACACACACAATGGAATAATATTCAGCCTTACAAAAGAAGGAAATCCTGTCATTTGCAACATGGATGAGCCTGGAGGACATTATGCTAAGTGAAATAAGCCAGGCACGGAAAGACAAATGCTGCATGATCTCACACATAGAATCTAAATAAGTCAAACTCATAGAAGCAGACAGAAGAGTAGTTACCAGGGGCTGGGCTGGGAGGAGGAAGGAGGATGTTGGTCAAGGGGTACGAGGTTCCAGTTGGTCAGGATGAGTAAGTTCTGAGACTTAAGGTACAGCACGGTGACTGTAGTTCATAACAATATAATATACATACTTAAAAGTTGCTGAGAGAGAAGATCTTAATTGTTCTCACTGTTGAAAAAAGCGATAACCACATGGGGTGATGGGTATGTTCATTAGCTTGGTGGAAGTAATCATTTCATGATGTATACTTATATCAAAACATCACAGTGTACACCAAGAATTTTAGTATATAAAAATTTTATTTGTCAATTATACTTCAATTAAAGAAAAAAAGAAAAAGTAAAGCTATTTTCTCACTTCACAAGAAATGACCCCAGAATCTATCAGACAAAGTCAGTCCTCGCTCCGTGTTCTCTGCCCCTGTGGCCTCCTAGGCTTCCAGATCCCCCAATGAGGTGGACACATTTTCTAAAATTAATATGGATCACTGCACCATCAGGAAAAGAAATCAGCAATTGTTTTGAAAGACCAGTTCTAATTACAATCCCTTTCAGTCCAAATACTCACCCCCCTTCGCGGTGCTTTGTGTCTGTCCTCAGAACCTGCCCTCTGTCTTTCAACGTGACAGACACCCATGAGAGCCATCCATGGGTGTGGTGCTGGGGAGAGGGCGGTGAGCAGGAAGAAAGTGGCACTGCTCTGCGGAGCAAATGTAAACCACGGGGAGGCCAGGTCTTTGAAATAGCTGCACAGATGCACGTAAGTGGCAGCTATGATAAACATGACATCGCAGAGATAACTGGGTAAAAGAGGAGATGGGGGAGGGTCTGGCCTGTGGGGCATCTCAGGAAGGCTGCCTGTGAATGTGACATTGAAACAGAGATGGGGAGGGATGAGTAGGAGAATAATGAAGGAAAGAGCATCCCAGGCAAAGGGTGCAATGTGCCCAAAACCCCAGCAGTAGGGAGGATGTGGAAAATCCCAGAAACCAAAGGAAGGTGAGATGTTAATTTTATGTGTCACTTGACTGGGCTACGAGTGCCCAGATAGCTGGTAGCACACTACTTGTGCCTGTGTCTGAGGGTGTTTCTGGAAGAGATTCACATCTGAATCAGTGGACTGAGTACAGCAGACTCAGTGTGGGCATGTGTCATCCCATCCATCCAGGGTCCCGTACAACAAAATGTGAAGGAAAGGCAAGTTGATTCCCTCTCTTCCTGACCTGGGACATCCATCTTCTCCCACCCTTGGACTTTGAACTCCTGGTTCTCAGGCCTTCAGATTCTGGGACTTATATCAGTGGCTCCTCAGTTCTCAGACATTTGGATTTAGACTGAATTATGCCACTGGTCCTCCTGGGTCTCCAGCTTGCAGGCAGCAGATGCTGGGACTTCTCAGCCTCCATAATCGCGTGAGCCAACTCCTATAATAAATCTCCTCTTCTATGTATGTATACATCCTATAGCTTCTGATTCTCTGGAGATCCCTGACTCACACAGTGGGTCAGAGTTGCTGGAGCAAAGAGAGCTTGGGGCTGCACATGCTGGGTGACGAGACTGGAGATCTGGGTGGGGGTGAATCACGTGGGACCAAGGAGGGCATGGCACAGTTTTGTCCTCCTCTGTAGAGCCGTGGGAAGCCCCTGATGGGGTCAGGTGGGGCTGATGTGATTGCATTCACATTTTGGGAAGGCTCCTATGGGTTTATTGGAGGAAGTTTTGGGAGTGGAGTAGAGTGGATGTGCTTGGATCAGCTGGGGCAGTGATGTGGTCCAGATGAGAGGTTGATGGCTTGGGTGGGAGGGTAGGGGAGGTGGGAGCAGGGCATTTGAGGTGTTGGAGAGAAGATGGCAGGGTCAAGACCTAGCGAGAACATAAAATTGATGGGACTTGGTGATGTACTGGACGAGGGTTGGTGGGGGTGAGGGAAAGGTGAAGAGGTCATCCAGATTTCTGGATGGATGAGAATGTAGACCTGGAAATGGGAAGACGGACAGGCAGTGCACAGAACAAGCCCACGTTTACCTGGCTGGCCCATTTCCTGTTCCTGGAGGACAGCCGGTGGGGACAGACTCACACCTCTGTGTTTTGACTTCATCAGTGCTTTAAAGAAGCAAATCTGGCCACCCGGAAAAGGCCCTGGACACCAGCAAGGTCTTCCTCAATCGGCATCCATCCACGGCTCCTCAGTCTACACCCTCTGAAATCGTCCCCTTGTTTTTAGCCAACACACCCTCTGCCACAACCAGCACACCTTCCAATGGGTAAACAGTGTATTCGTGTACATAGAATGAAATAACATATACAAAGTAGAGGCAGACATCATGACCAGGAAAGCGTTTGGGAAAACTGTGGAGCATACTCTCATCGAATTCTATTGAAATCCATTTAAAAGCCCAACCCTCCAGGCTCTCTTGGGACTGAGAGAAAAGACGAGGAATATGCAGAACCCAGGCTGGATGACTGATGCCCCCTCTAGGTTGCCACGTGAGGTCCCAGCTGAGATTTAAACTTGCAGAAGGAAGGCCACCTGTCCCAGGGAACCCATACCTGGCCTCACCTGTCTCTAGGGGTCCTGATGTCCCCAAACCTCCAGAGCCACAAGCCAGATTCCAAGGTCTCCAAGATTAGGTGGCTAGATCCCAGCTAACATCAAGTTCCAGAACTGCCCTTCTGTCCTGTGGAGCCCTGCCACAGGGACAGCTGCTTCCCTGACTCACTAAAGATAAATCTCTCTGGATTTCTCCCCCCAAATCCAAGAGCTTTTCCCAAAGGCTAGAGGAATTCAAACCTATTCCCTACACAAAAGAAGGGAATCTGTTCAGAAGACTTCTGTCCTAACCCACAAAAGTCCTGTGAGGACCTCAGCTAAGACAACTCTGCACATCAACCACCCTGAGCTCCCTGCTCACTGGCTGGAGCCTCTGAATCCATGGTCAAGATTCCCACAGCTCAGAGCTCGGCCTCCACCAGGTGCCAGGACCCAGAGGGCTACCTCTGCAGACCTCCTTCAGCCTGGGGGTCCCATCCCAGCTCTGGTCAGCCCACACCTGCACCCAGCACAGCAGACCCACAGCTGACTGATCTTAGAGAAACTCAGGAAAGGCCCCCAGAGCAAGTGATTGCTGCCTGCTCAGCAACAGGAGGAAACGGATGCTGGAATTTCCCTGGGGGAGCCCCCATGGCCAGCAGGGTGTGTGCAGCCTTGGGGCCAGCTCTCGGGGCTGGTGCTGGCTCCTGCTATTGACCCTGTGGGGAGGGAGGGACACTGCTTTAGAGTTATGTGGATGGCCAGACATGCCACACCAGAGGATTCAACAACAGTGTATGTCACGTGTACTCACAGTCTGGGAGGGGGACACAGCATGCCACACGGGGCCACGCGGGGTCTGTGCTTGGGAGCAGAGCAGATGGCCGAGACTGGGAGGCAGGCTTTGTGGTCACAAGAGGGTGGGCATCCCTGGCTCCCGCAGGAGGCTGTGATAGGCTCATATGAATAATTCCACAGGCTGCTAGGGGACTGAAGCCCACTGCTCTGGGATAAGCTAGCTCTCTGTGCAAGGACTCTGTGACCAGGAGGGTTGTTTGGCTAGGGGACCTTATCTGCAGGAGCAGAGTGGGGACAGTAACTGAGGTGGGGCCATTCGGGGCCTTCCTGACTTTACCAGATGTCAATACTGCACATAATGTCCAGCCTTGATTTTAGGCCTCACACCGCACCCCCAGACCCAATAAAGAGTCCCAACATCTTCAGAGAGCGAGCTCCAGAACCAAGAGCCCCCATTCCTGAGCGCTTCCTAATTCTGGGCTCCCTATGGGCACTCATGTCCATAAGAAGCCCTTGACCCCAATAGGATCCCAGAGGCCATAGGATGACCCAGGAGGTGGGACCTGCCCCCGTGGGATTACAGGACCAGCAGCCATCACCAGGGAGCAGAACCCTGCTCATATACAGTATCCCCTCACGAGGTCCCCAGCAGATCCCAGACCCCATGGGGGACCTGGGCCCCAGCCTGGCAAGGCCAATCCCAACAGGAAGGGCTCTGAGGAAGAACTGGGCCCACAGACACCACTGTGAGGAGGTCTGGCTGTCCTCCAAGCCCAGCATCCTGCTGCCAGCCGAGGTCTGGAGCCTTCAGCTTGGGAGTCTGCTGGAGGCTGATTCCACATAGTACCTGCACCGGGATGCCACCTGCCACCCTGATGGCTCTGGAGTGGTCCTAGAGAAGGGCCCACTTGTCAGTTAAAACCCCAAGTTGGGAAATGAAGTCTGAGGGCCGGGCAGGGCCATCATACAGGGACTTATATGTAAGGCCCCTGTCCTCTCCCAGGCCCCATCTGTCCCCACTGGACTGGACCATTGCACTGGGCTGCCTAGCCTGCCATCAACCGTGGCTCAGTCCCCCTAGTCCCCCTGCCGCACAGGCAGGGATAACTCCAGCTAGACTCGTTGTCGTCCGTGCTGTGCTGTGAGGACGGCCCAGGCCCTGCACCTCCCACCCTGCATCTAAGAGCCAGAGAGCAGTCCCTGGTGCTGCTGTGTGCACAGCATGGTGTCAGCACTTTCAAGGGCCCTCATGGCAATTCTGGGGGCAGGTGGTACAGGGAGTATTATCCCCACTGTAGTCCACAGAATAATGGCCCTCAACGATATCAGTTTCTTATCCCTGGGACCCATGAATGTGACCTTACTTGGAAAAAGGATCATTTGCAGATGTGATGATATTTGGGATCTCGAGATGGGAATATTCCCCTGGATGACCAGGGTGGACCTTAAGCACAACCATAGGAATCCTTGTAAGAGGAAGGTGGAGGGAGATGTGACCACATACAGAGGAGATGTTGAAATGAAGACGGGGCAGCGAGAGATCTGGAGATGCCGGCCTCTGACTGCGGCCACGCAGCCCCGCCCAGGAATGCTGGCGGACACCAGAAGCTGGAAGAGGCAGGGCCAGGCTCTCCCCAGAGCCTCCAGAAAGGACTGTGGCCCTGAGGACCCCTTGATTCCAGCCCAGTGATGCTCACAGCAGACTGTGGGAGGGCAGATTTCCATGGTTTTAAGCTGCCCGGTCATGGGGATTGTCACAGCAGCCACAGGAAACTCAAGACACTCATTTAACAGACACTTCCATGGGCACAGCCTCTTTTAATCCTCACCCCTATTTTAGAGTTACTCACCCCCATTATTATCTATCACCCTCATTTTACAGACGAGGAGACTATGGTCAGAATGATCCCCAGATAACAACTCCTGGAGAAGTCTTGGTTCCTCAACCACTCACCAGTTGGATCTCCTCATCCCTCCTGGCAAACTGCCCTGTGCCAACCGTCTGCCCGATGTTCTGGGTACAGGGTCCACCCGTCTTACTGGCCTTTCTCTGATCGTCTAGAGCTGCCCAACTACCTTGCCCTTCCCACTCGCCTGCAGGGAGTAGATCTTGTTACAGGAGCTCTCTTCCCAGACTGGCTTGGCCATTGGTGATAAACTTCCCTCCGCTCCCATTATGGCACACACAGAGCCGGAGGGATGGGGTCAGCATGGGAGGTCGGCCTGAAATGACCCATGGGCCTCACCTGGGCAGCTTTGTGGCGTAGGCAGTGCCTAGTGATCCTACCTGCCAGGGCTCTGGTTTTTGCTCCACAGGTGTTACCCACCCATCTCAGAGTCCCTGGGAGCCCTCAGAAGGCCTAGCGGTGGCTGTCACTCTCCCAGCCTGGGGTAGGGTGGGAATAACATTCCCTTGGAGGGCAACGTGGAGTGCATCAGAGAGCTGTCAGGGAGGGGAGGAAAGATTTTCAGGGGGAAGAACACAGAGCATGTTGATAAGAGGCTAATTCATAATCATGGAACATTCTGGGCTGGAGGTATCCTTAAGATTATTTAGGCCACGCAACATATTTTATAGATGAATAAACTAAGCCCAGGGAAGAGGAAAGTCCTGGAATTGTAGGGGAGGAAGCTGATTTGGGGGAGTCAAGGTCTTAGTTCCCCAAACCTAGTGCTCTGAAACCTCACCTCAGACTCTCACGGGACGCACATAATTCTCCAAGGAGATTGTCACCAGCTCACGCAGATGGCTGTGTCTATCAATCCCTCCAGCCTGGATGCCAGAGAAGCCACCAGTGCCCACCCTCCTTAATCTCCCCTGTATTTAATTTTAGAAGCCTGTTCTTTCTGGAAAAGTCCCGAGTGTCTTACCTAGTCCCGTGTTACCCGTGGACCGGAAGATTCTTAGGAGATACGCTCACATCTAAAAGCACCCTAACGACTTTGGGCCATTCAGGACGGGTCTCCAAATTCCCCTCAGGCCTCCACAGGACCCTCCTGCAATTTGAAGGAGAACACGAGGGCTGCGCTCAGGGCCAGCCGCTGCCTCCCACCCCTGGGTCCGTGCTCCTTAGCTCTGCGGCCTGGACACCCTCTCGTCTCCTCCCCCAGCTTCCTGTGTGCCCGGCTGCTACGCATGTTTCAGTGTCAGCTGGGATGTCACTTCCTTTAGGAACCCAGTATAGGCCCCAGGACTGGCTGGGTGCATTCTCCTGAGCCCGCATAGCTCTGCATACCTCCGGCATGGCTTCTTGCACACTGATGGCAACTGCTGGTGATTTGTTTATGGTCTCTTCCAGACTGCCCTCCTTTGGAAACACTGTCCTTCCTCCAGCGCCTAACACCATGGCTGGCAAAGGAAACATGAGTGAAGGATTGCTGGTTAAGTCACAGTGATGGGGACTCGGAGGAGAAGGCACTTCTCTGAGGTCCAGCAAGGCAGGTGAAAGGGCCTCGGGCCCCCATCACCGTCTGGAGTTTCACACCGCAGATGTCCACCAGTGGCAAAACCAGGGAGAGCTGTGTCTTCGAGTGCGTCACTGCAGACGGCAGCTCCCAACAGCTGGCAGAGGTCTGAAACTAAAATCTGAATACCTGCAAGTCTGCTAGCATTCCACAGAGGATGTGTGTTTTGATATATGTATATCAAAATAATTCGGCAGTGTTTAAGAAGAAAAGAGAGCCTGGGGCCAAGAAGAGCTGCCCTGGGACATCAGGGGGAGCAGAGCTGGTGCACGCTGGGCTGAGGCCACGAGTCCTGCACGCCGTGCCAAACGGCCGCATCTGCCCGTGTCACCTGTGGGATGTTCATAACGCTTGGTGCGGGCGACACCAAGCCAAGGGTAGCGATCCCCTTACTGGTCACAAAAAAAGACATAAATAAATAAATAAATAAATAAATGTTATGCAGAGAAAGAGGTTCACCAAGAGGAAGAGTAGCTTTTCTATGGGACTTTCCATAACCTTTACTGTGCCAACATACACT
>NW_007733060.1:101828-118757 GCF_000696425.1 Galeopterus variegatus | reverse complement strand
TAAGTTTCTCCAGACTCATCCATGTTGTTGCAAATGGGAGAATTTCATTCTTTTTTATAGTCTCTTTTCTCTCTCATTCTTACACTGATTGCACCACCATCTGACTGTAGAAAATTATTTGGGGAATTTTAAAATCCTCCATCAATGATACATGACCAGAAGAATGAAGGTTTGCCAACCATTTCAAGGTCTCTATACTACTGAAGCCACGTGTCCATGGCTACCATCCTACAAATCTTATCTTGCACAAACAGGTTGTGTGAAATTGGCCAGACTCTCAGATGACAAAAAATGAAGTCCAAGTCTCAAGGCCACTGCAGTAAAAGTTATAACTGACATCCACTTTTTATTCCAGATTAAATTTCATTGTCAGTTTTTTGTAAGTTAGTAAACGATTTCAATGAACAGTTACCATATCTTAAAAGCTAACTGGAAGTTACTAAGAAAAAAAAAGGTAAGTAGGTCCTTAGTTACTTAACTGGATGATATGTACGCATCATACAGATTCTAATTAAGGCATGCTTTATGTATTTGGTACCTTTACGAATGAGACTAAGACAAAGTCCTGCAAAGCCAACCTAAAAATATTCACAGAATATTCACAATATTCTAATTATGAGTCACAGCATGCAATCTTCACAAAAAAATTATAATCAACAATTTCTTCAAGAATCAGTATTATTTAAGAATCACTGATTAAGCATATTCTTATTTAATAATAGTCATAGCCTTGATTTTTCTATACTTGCTACTTCGGTAAAGTCTAAAGCAATCCTCATCTCACTAAATGTGCAAGGAATTTTCAGATCTTGGGAGGGGCAGAGGTTAGAATGACACTGTTTGAAAGTGTGGAAACAGTTTAAAAGATTCCTTTGATATTGTAAAAAGAATTTCGTCTTATTGCCCAATTATACAAAGTGTTAAAAAATCATGAAAATACATACAATTAAGAACTTATTTATAAGTAAACTTGTTTACACTTTTATGGTAAAAAGAAATAGCTGATCCTTGAACAATGCGGGATTAGGGGTGCCAACCCCCATGCAGTTGAAAATGTGCATATAACTTTCGACTCCCCCAAAATTTAACTACTTAACTACTAACAGCCTACTGTTAGGTAGGCTACTTAACTGTTTAGTTAGGTATGTCATGTATTTATGACATTCCTAACCAAAAATTTTTCAATGTATTTATTGAAAAAAATCTGCGTGTAAGTGTACTTCAAAGCCATGCTGTTCAAGGGTCAACTGTATATACAGCCATGCACCACACAACGACACTTCAGTTAATGACTGTCTGCATATATGAAGGTAGTCCCATAAGATTATAATAACTCTACCATATGGCCTAGATGTGTAGTAGGGTATACCATCTAGGCTTGTGTAAGTACTCTATGATAGTCACACAATGACGAAATCATCTGACGACACATTTCTCAGAATTTGTCTATGCTGTTAATCAACATGACTGTATATAGTAAAATAATAGTTATGTTTTTATAGATAACAGAATAATTAATAAGCTGCATATCATAAATTTCCTCACTATCAGAATTTCTTCAGCATTAAACAATGATTATTTCTTTTTAAATTTACTTTTAACATACACACAATAAAATTCATATTTTCTGGTATTCAGTTCTATGAGTTTTAACAAAGCATAGAGCCATGATCTTTGATTCCATCAATATTTAATTTATTTAGCTCTTCTTGATGTCTTTC
This sequence comes from Galeopterus variegatus, assembly GCF_000696425.1. Taxonomy (NCBI): domain Eukaryota; kingdom Metazoa; phylum Chordata; class Mammalia; order Dermoptera; family Cynocephalidae; genus Galeopterus; species Galeopterus variegatus. The sequence continues at coordinate 117,036 of NW_007733060.1, read as the reverse complement.
ATTAGTGTTTTGTCATTTTCAAAATACAGATCTAGCATATATTGTATTAGATTTATATGCAAGAATTTACTCTGATTATATTACAAATGGTGCCAACCTTCTCATTTCATTTTTCAACTGTTCATTGTCATTACATGAAAATACAATTGATTTATTTTTTTTTTATTTTGTCGATTTTTTACTGACCTTTAATCAAGCTACCACAATACACTCATTTACTAGTTCTAGAAGTTTTTATTTAATTATAAATTTGATGAGGTTTATGCATAGAAAATCATGTTATCTGCAAATAGAGATGGATTTATTTCTTCTGTTCCAATTACATACCTTTTTTATGAGTCTTGGCAAAGCATTTATTCTTTCATCATTAGGTACAATATTAGCTGTAGAGTTTTTCTATGTGGTCTTCATCAGGTTAAAAAAGTTCATAGTATGCTGATATTTTTTACCATGAATGTATGTTGAATTTTGCCAATGTTTTTCTGCATCTTTTGAGATCACATGCTTTTCTCTAGTCTATTAACCTGGTGAATTACATTGATTGCTTTCCAAACCAGCCTTGCATTCTCTGTGATGATTCTGTTATATCATCTCTATTATATATTGCTGGATTCCATTTGCTAATATTTTCTTGAAAATTTTTGTATTTGTTAGGAATGTTTGTCTATAGTTTTCTTTTCTTATATTTGTTGTCTGGATTTTGTGTTAGGCCTGCCCTTGTAGAATAAGGTGACAAGTGTTCTCCTCACACCTGTTCTTCTGGAATAGAATTATAGAAGTGGAGTTATTTCATCCCTAAATATTTGATACAATTTGTTGGTGAAACCAGGTGGCTCTGGAGTTTTTGTTAATGGAGTATTTCCACTATGAGTCCTAAATCTTTAATAAGCATAAACTTATTCAGGTTTTATGCTTGAATGATGTTCGGTAGTTTGTGTCTTTCAAAGAATTTGTCTATTTCATATAAATGGTTGAATTTATAGGCATAGAGTTATTTGTAGCATTCCCTTACAGTAATTATTATTATCCTTTTAATATCTGTAGTGTCTTCAGTGTTGGCCCCTATTTCATTACTGACCTTGGTAATGTGTGTCTTCTCTCCTTTATTCTTGGTCAATCCAGCTAGAACTTTACTAACCTTATTTACCTTTCAAATAACCAGATTTTGGTTTCAACAATTTTCTCTATTATTTTTTCATTTTCAATTCCATTACATATTGCCCATATATATCATAGTCCTACTGTTTAATTTAGCTTTAATTTGTTCTTCTTTTCCTACTTTCCTTAGATAGTTAACTAAATTACTGAATCGAGACCTTTCTTCTTTCCTAATAAAAACTTTTATATCAATTAATTTCCTTCAAAGCACTGCTTTAGCTAGAGTAAGTAACATTTACTAAGTCATATTTTCATTTTAATTTAGTTCAAAATAGTTGGCAATTTTTAAGTGTTTTATTTAAAAGTGTGGCACTTAATTTCTAAATAATTATGGGTTGCCCAGATTTGTAGCTTAATTTTATTATAGTCAGAGGACATATTTTGTATTATTCCAATTCTTTTAAAATTCTTCAGGTTTTTTTTTTTTTTTTCTGGCCCAGTAACACAGGCCAAGCCATTTTGGAGCCTGGAAAACTCAGTTATACTGATCCTGTCTTTAACATTTTAATATTTGCTCACCATTGATTTTTTTAAATTAATTTTTACTTTTAACATGTTATTTTAAAATATTATTTATCTTGATTAGCAAGTAGTCTGCTCAGTCTGCCATAACAAAATATGACAGACTAGGTGGCTTAAAACACAGAATTTCATTTTCTCACAATTCTGGAGGCTGAAAGTACAAGATCAGGAGCCAGCAAGGTTAGGTTCTGGTGAGAGTTTTCTTCCTGGCTTGCAGATAGCTGTCTTTCTTGCTATATCCTCACATGGTTCAGAGAAAGAGAGAGAGAGAGAAAGGACATTTTCCTCTTCTAATAGGGTTACAGTCCTATTGGAGTATGGCCCAACACTCATGACCTCATTAACCTGAATTACCACCTAAAAACCCAGATACAGTTACTTTGGGAGTCAGGGCTTCAACACATAAATTTGGGGGGTATGGAATTAAGTGCATAGCAGTAAGTCTTTATTGTCTCCTTAAATTTGTCCCTAGGGTGAGCACCTCACTTCCTCTGTGGTCCTATGCCTGGACCCAGCTGTGGTCTGTCTTGGTCAATGTTCCACAGGCACTCGAGAAGAATGGCGGTATTCTGTTACTGCCTTTTGTTGTTTTTATCAATGTCAGTTATATCAGACTGGCAAATAGTTTTGCTCAGGTTTTCTATATTCTTGCTGATTTTTTGTGTACTTTTTCTGTTGCTTACTGTGAGATGTATAATGAAGTCTCCCAGCATAATTTTGAATTTGTGTATTTCTTCCTTTAGTTATAAAAGTTTTGCATGTATTTTGGAGTACCATTGTTAGGTGCATATACATTTAAGATTATTTTGTCTTCTTCATGAATTTACCATTTTATCATTATGTAATGTTCCTCTTAGCACTGTTAATTTTCCTTGTTCTGAAGTAGACTTTGTTTGATATTAATATAGCTACTTCACCTTTTTTTGATTAGTGGTGCATAGCATATCTTTTTCCAACCTTTTACTTTTAGTAAGTCTATACAATTATATTTCAAAAGGGGTTTTGTAGTCAGAGTGTAATTGGTTTTTATCATTCATCCAATCTGATAACCTCTGACCGCTAATAGAAGTGCTTAGACTTACATTTAATGTAATTATTGTCTGATTGCAATTAGGTTGACAATTTTACTATTTTCAGTTTGTCTCCTCTGTTTTTCCTTTTCATCTTCCCTTCCCATCATTTATGCCTTCACTATTTCCCTTTGTCTTTGGTGGATTATCTCAATATTGGAATATTTTGGTATGTTCAGTTTTAATGTATCTATTGTCCTTTACTTGTATTTGTTCAATGTTTGCTCTAGGGATAATAACATAAATGAGTAAGTTTTAAATTGTGCTTACAGTCTGTTGGTATTCTAGATAAAATATAGAAGTCTTACAATAATAAAATTTGTACACGCCTTACTTTTTGCTAGTCATGTGTTACATCTACATACCTCAAATGCACCACGAGGATGTTAAAAATTTACTTGTAACAGTCATACACACACACACACGCACACACATGCACACATGCACACAAACACACACATGCACACACACACACATGCACGCACACACACACACACACAAAAAAAAATCTTTAGTGGAGAAAATTATTCCATTATGTTTACCCAAATATTTGTGATTTCAGTTGTTTTTCCTTTATTTCTGAAGTTATAAGTTTCCCTCTACTATCGTTTTTGTGTTTTCATTTTTTTCAGCCTGAAAAACCTCCCTTAGAATTTCTTTTAGAGCAAGTCTACTGGTGATGAATTCTATTAGTTTCCCTTCATCTGACAATGTCATTATTTAACCATCCTTCCCGAAGAATATTTTCACTGGATATAGGAATCTAGGTTGAGAGTTATTTACTTCTTGTGTTTCAAAGATGTTCCACTGTATTCTGTTCTCTACAGAGACTAGAGCCTACCATCTCTCACAAGAAGAGACTGCAATGCCTACACATGACAAGGAATGCACACGTGACAGAAACAGCCCAGTGAACTCACTATATTCACTTTCTAGGGCTGTCACAGCAAACTATCACAGACTGGGTGGCTTAAACAACATAAATGCATTTTCTCATAATTCTGGAGTTCTAGAAGTCGAAAATCAAGATGTCAGCAGGGGGGATTTCATTCTGCGTTCTCTCTCCTTGTCTTGCAGATGGCCATTTTTTCTCATAGTCTCTATTTGGTATCTGTTTTTGTCTGGATCTTCTCTTCTAATAAGGACTCTAATCATATTGGACTAAGGTTCACCCATATGACTTCATTTTACCTCAGTTTAACTCTTTACAGGCCCTATCTCTGATATATAGTCACATTCCAAAGTACAGGGATTAGGACTTCGGCATATGGATTTGGGGCAGCGGCACACGATTCAGCCAATAACATTCGCTAAACAAACAAACAGCAGCAAGGACAACATTGTGTCCCTGTATGCTGTGTATTATCTATCTTTGGCCACTTCCAAGACTTTTTAATTTATTTTTGATTGTTAGAAGTTTGATGGTGTTGTATATAGACATGGTTTTTATTTCAATTTTCCTGGTTGGGGTTTGCTAAGATACCCTCAGTCATGGTAGCCATGAGGACTAGCAGCCCAGCAGTGTAGAGGTTTCTTTTTATTTGACTTGATACAAAGCTCATTCACAGGAAAGAGCTTCTCCCAGGGCATTTGAAGAAAATAGACAGCAGCAATCATTTAACATCATAGCTACCTAAAATAGCTGTGTCACATTGGGGCATAAGAGCAGTGGGCCAAAAAACTTAAAGTGAAAAGCCATAGAATAAGATGTCCACAGGGGGTGTTGAAAAGCTCAGACATATTCCAAGATATTTAGAAAGCAAAGAAAAAGTTCAGGACTGTGCATATGCCCAGGAAAGATCCAAGTAGACCCTAATCTTTCACCTCTGGTGACCATGAAGCTCTGCAAAAGCAGGAAGCTAAGGCTAGGGCAGAGCTGGAAAAAACTGCCTGACATAGTCTTGAAAGTGTGACCCAATATGCACACAGAGCTCCTAGCACTGCCACAGTTTATTACTATGTGCATTTCCAAGGCAATGATTTATATTTGAGTAGTTAATTTATTAATTTCCTTTCCCATGAATTACAACATTGTTGTTTTAAAATATACTTTTTATATTATTTAGGTATAGTAAGGTCAAAAGATCAGAAGATGACTGCCATTGAAAAGATTGTTTCACTCATAGGCCCCAGGAGGAGGGGGCACATGAGGAAGCACCAGCGTCAGTCATGAGGCAGACGAGAGGGGGAAAATTTATGCCGAACCTTTATTGTTGTTTTTCTGGGAAGGAGCAGGTGAAGCAGGGTAAGCAGGCTTAACATTGGCTAGTTTGAATAATGTCAGCAGGTGCTGGGGCTTAGAGGTTGTCTGTAGTTGTCTGAGCTATTAGGGGCTGAAATGTGGCCCCCTCCAAATTTGTATGTTGAAGTCCTAACCCCAAGTACCTCAAAATATGACTGTATTTGAAGAAAGTACATTTACAGAGGTAATTAAGGTAAACGAGGTCACTAGGGTGCACCTTAATCCAATATAGCTGGTTTGTTCATAAGAAGAGGAGCTTAGGTCACAGGCAAGTACAGAGGAAAGACTGTGTGAACACAAGGAGAAGGCAGCCAACTACAACACAAGGAGAGAACACAAAATGAAATCCACCCTGCCAACGCCTTGATCTTGGACTTCTAGACTCCAGAATCATGAGAAATTTTGTTGTGTAAGCCAACCAGTCTGTGGTACTTTGTTATGGCAGTCCTGGGAAACCAATACACTGGCTCTTGGTGACTAAGGCAGGTGTACAGTAGCCCAGTGTGTGTGTGTGCATAGTGCAGGAGGTGATTGCAAGTCTGGGTTCTGGATTTCTTGGTTTGATTTGAAAAACACACTGGGTAAGTGAGAAGGGTGAGCTATCTGTTATCTTTAAGAATTGGTTCAACCTGAGAGAGAGTCTCTCCAGAGTCAGCAAGCCCCCAGAAGTCATAGCATCACAACAACAACAAAAAAAATCAGAGTTAATGTGATTACTCCCTTACTACCTAATCTCTAAAAAAAAAAAAAAAAAAAAAATGAACTTTTTAAGGCACCTTGGGTTGAAGAAAGAAAGAAGCCTTCCTAAATAACTTAAACAGTACAGTTTCTATAGACCAAAGTAACCTATCAAAAGACAGATATATTAGGGCATAATTTGCTCATTTCTAAGTACTATATTTCTGCTATAAGATGACAAAAGCATATATGCTTTATTAAAATATAACAAATAGTTGGCCCAAAGTAATTCTTCAGGGAACCTCACATTATATAGCTTGAGGACATACCTTTTTTTTTCAAACTAAAACAAACAAAAAAAAAAAAACTAGAAATAATATGATATTCTTAGCATATATGTAAGTGCTGGTAAAAAACATATCCCCATGATATTTTATTTAAATCTGTCTTTTAGTTTATTTTAGTTTTTAATGGAATGGAGAACGTGTAGCTCAGAGGGAGGAAGATTTCATCCAAAATCCCAAATACTGGACATTTGAATATTTGCACATGGTCTTTGTTCAATCTTTTATTCAACTTATGTTTATTAAGTCCTTGTTCTGGGCTAGGGATCTGCAAATAATAAGACCATGTAGAAACGATGACTTAAGAAACTTAACATTTAGTTGAAGAGATTAATCAATACTTTGTGGGCATTTGTGTGTGTGTGTGTGTGTGTGTGTGTGGAGGGTGGTAGTGTGGGGACACTATCTGTAAGGAAAGACTTCCCAGAAAATAGACCCCAACTCCGTCTGGATAGATAAGTAGTAGTAGGGCATATGAGAGAAAGGAAGGAAGGAAGGAAGGAAGGAAGGAAGGAAGGAAGGAAGGAAGGAAGGAAGGAAGGGGAGAAAGAGAGAGAGAGAGAGAGAGAACCAAAGAAAGAAAGAACAAAAGAGAGAGAAAGAAAGAGAAGTCAATGAATGGGGCTTTCAGGCAGGGGAAGCAAGGTTTGCAAAGACACCCAAGAATGAGAGGACACTGTATTGCTGAACTCACAAATAATTCATGTTCACCTGAGTATAGGATTCTTGGGGAACTCTGAAGGGGAAAGTTGGACTAGTCGACAGGAAGAGGATCATGATGAGCTCCTGTCATGATAAGAAATTTAAATTTCATCCTGAAAGCAATAGTAAGAGTTAACAAGTTATTGATGGATTTAAACAAAGCAGAGAGCTGACCATATTTACTTGTTACGAAGTATAATCTGGCAGAAGTGAATAGTAGAGTAGAAAAGATTGAAATTGAAAGAAAATAATACAGGAGAAAAACAAATGGGCTTGAACAAAATCAGGGTTGGATAAATAACAGTAATAAATAGTAGGAGAAAGTTTTTTAAAGTTTAAGGTAGAACATGCCCTCTATAAAATTTTTAAACAAATTGATGTAGGGTGAGAAAAGAAAAGAAGGATGTAAGAATAACTCCTAGGCTTGAGAATGACACCAAAGGGAAGCCTATGACTAAAATAGGGAATATAGGAGAGGGAACTGATATTGAAAGAAAACTCAAATTTATTTCTAAACATAAAGTTTCTGAGTTTCTGTGGCAAATATGTGTCCTCATTCAACTCATAAAGCCACTTTCTTCGCCTGCTTCTATTCCAGAAGCTAAAAGCTAAATATTCAATTTTATTAGCCTCCCTAGAAACTGACGTTTTCTATGTAGCAGTTGCCTAGCCAAGACATGGCCAAAAACATTGTCCCTTCCCATTTCTGCCTTCTCGTTGTCCTAAATTTGAGATGTACAGAGCTTCAACAGTCATTTATGGCCATAAGGTGACAAGCATAAGACAAATACCCCCCAAAACACCCCTTAGTTCTTGACTTTAACATTGTTGGGCACATAGACTGGCTATTACCAAAAAGACAGAGAATGACAAATGCTGGTGAGGATGTGGAGAGAGGGGACCCTTCTACACTGTTAGTGGGACTGTAACTTGGCACAGCCTTTATGGAAAACAGTATGGAGGTTTCTCAAACAATTACGGATAGAACTACCATATGATCCAGCAATCCCACTGCTGAGTATATACCCAAATGAGTGGAAATCAAAAAGTCAAAGGGATACCTGCACTTCCATGTTTATTGCAGCTCTATTTACAATAGCCAAGAGTTGGAACCAATCTAAATGTCCATCAACCAATGACTGGATAAAGAAAGCATGGTATCTATACACAATGGAACACTATTCAGTCATAAAAAGAATGAAATTCTTCCATTCACAGCATTGTGGATGAACTTGGAGAAAATTATGTTAAATGAAATAAGCCAGGCACAGAAAGAGAAATACCAAATGTCCTCACTCATAAGTGGGAGCTAAGAAAGAAAGAAGGAAAGAAAAAAAGAGAGGAAGAAAGGAAGGAAGGAAGGAAAGAAGGATGAACACAGTAATGTGTTGAACTCTCAGAAAGAGAAAACAGAACTGGAGTTATTACAGTGGTAAAGGGGGAGGGGGAGGGAATCAGGGAAAATTGGTTAATGCACACGAAGAATGTGTATGTTTTGTAATGACAAATGTTCCACTTATCTTGATTTAATCATCACATATTATGCACAAATACTGATAGTCAACTCTGTACCCCACAAATATTTATAATCCACTCTGTTTCATAGAAAAAAATAAATAAAATCAGAATTTCAGCACTATACAGAAGAGATGCACTTTTAGCTGCTTCATTTCAGTGAATTAAAATTCTGAACTAGAAATGACGTATCATTATCTTTTACATTAGCTTTATACTAATGTTTTTCACCCATGAATCCATCACATATTGTACTCAGATACTGATAGTCAACTTTGTACCTCACAAATATGTATAATAAATTATGCTTCAATTTTTAAAAAAATTTAAGATGCAGTATTGAAGTTGAAGAACCTTTGCCGTAACTATCTATCTCTTCTATTTTAAGTCACTTAAGCAAACTTGTCTGTGTTCTTGCATCCAAATGCATCCCTAACACTATCCTATGTTAGAATACGATTTTCTGATGGAGATGTCCAGAAGATGTTGGTTTGGCTCTGCCTGCATGTTTCACATGCTCCCCCCACCCCCACCCCCAGGACTGATTGAGACTGAAACACCTGATTCCAGCCAGCTGGGACTCTGCCCCAAGTACAATAATCAACACAAGGCCGGGCCTTGTGGCCCCCAAATGCTATTCCTGTTTGGAAACCTGGGCTCTACTGGCTTCACAAAAAATGTCCTGAGTATCTTACTTAAAATGCAGGCCCCATTCTCAATGATTCCCACCTCGCAGGTCTGGAATGAAGCCCAGAATTAATCACTCCCCGATGTGATTCTGACGATTAACTAGGTTTACTCTGTTGTGATAGTGCCTGAACTTGACCAGAGACCCCCATTTGGGAATTTAATGCTACTTAATTTCACCATCTCTCACATTCCTGTCGTTTACAGAGTGCAACCCCTTCCAACTGTCAATCTTATCCCATAATGCTTTATGCTTTTTCTCCACTATTAATCCTCATGCTGCTGTATTTTCCTCCCAAAAATTTAAATATTAGCGTAATTCTTATTTTATTTGGAAAAACTTTTTAAAAGCAAAAGGAAAAAATACTTCACCCTCACCTTCACCTTCAAAAACTATACCACATGGCCTAAGACCACTTTCTCTGCAGCTTTCCCAGGAGTGACATCCTTTTCCAATGTCCCATAAACGACAAAGCCTAAAATTAAGGTTGTCATCCTTGTAATTCCCCAATGTTGCTTCAACACAGTTATTTATCCTTCCATGGGTAAAAACATCTTGGCTCATGACATTGGACTAATTGCCTTCTGTTATCCATGCGAGTATACTTTCCACATTCACTGAAGACTTCAGTCTTAGATTCATAAGTTTTCCTCTCTAGCCCCAAATCTTGTCACGTTGTGCAAATTTAATATTCATGTGAAAGGCCAAGCCAATAAATTAGTCTTAAAATTCATTGATGCCGCATCTTTAGTAAACTTCATGTCCACACCACGTCAAAGACATTATAGCTATAAAGATGTCTAGAACTATTGTCTTAGAGATTTTGGACTCCATTATCTTTCTATTTGATCCTAACTTTCCCTTGAGTGTTCAACTTTCTGATGTTCTCACTCAATTGCCTTTTTACTTCTATAGTGATTTTATAGAGCCCTGTTAAATGCTTCCTACAAAATCTGGCATTTATCTTCTGAATATTTATTATGGCCCATCTACCTTGGCCTTTGTCCCAGTATACGGATCACAGGAAATTAGGGAAAAGGTTTTGGTTCCCAGAGTAAAAGTTGAAGAGAACATTCACATCTAAAATGATAGCAGAGACTTATTACAGGCCATCTCAACTCCCAGGCAGCACCAAGCATGTTCCTGTGTAAATTTGTAATATAAATAAAGTTTCAATGGCAGCAGCCACTTCCTAACATCTTGACAGGAAAGTCCAGCCAACAGCTGATTTCCCTGACTTATTCTCTTTTGAGAGTGATTAGCCAAACTGGCCAATGAATAGAACTAGTTAGAAATCATTTTGTTTGGCAGACCCCAATTTCTGCAGACACTATGAAAGTGAGGTATATAAAGACACTGCTGAAGTGATCAGGGTGAGACCTGAGATCTCTTATTGAAAATCAAGCACAAGCTGGGTGTGCTCTGGACCCAGGAGGACCATGCAGGGTGACAGAAGAGAGAGTGTTAGAGGAGATTAAATAACAGAGCAGTGAGCAGTTGAGGCTGCTTTGCCTGTATTCTCTACTGATATATTACAACTCTCTGATAAGTCTAATGAACGTTATTGTCTCTTAGTGAAAAGGCATTGAGGTTGATACTTCAATTATTCACTTCTAGGAATAGGGGAGGGGAGGGTTGTATTCTGTTCTCTTAAAGTTCTCCATTTCAACTTATCTATATTTAAATGTACTGTATAGTGACGTCTTACCTGATATACACCAAGCACTGATAATACAAAGATGAAAGAGAAAGTTACGTGTTCCAGTGTTAGAAGAGGCTGCCACCAGCACCTGTAAAACCCTACCTAGGTCTGGGGGGCAAGAAAAACATATCCGTAAACTCTCATCCTACCAGCAGGAGTGCTGTTAAAAATCCAAGCACATTACAGACAACCCTTTTCAAGATTCCTTGGTCTCTCTCAGGTAGACCAATGTATCTCTTCTGGTCTTAAAATATTATTTACCACAACTACCATATGCTTTCACCAGATTAGAACTTGAAACCCCTCATTATAAAATAGCTATCTTTATTCTGCTATATCATACCACAATATAATAAAATTAAAAAAGAAAACCGAGATAGGTATATAAACATAACACATATCTAGGTCCAGTTCCTGCTTATTAGATTAGATATTTTATACTAACCAAATTATAATTTTAATATTGAATTTTTCTATTGAGAACAATTCAATGGGGAGTTTACTATTATTCAGTTCCCATAATCAAGAAACCAATATGGATAAACTTTTAGATCTGACATATGTAGTTTATCAATTTATTTGTTTCAGTCTAAAGAAAAAATAGAATATTACTAATCTGTCTGTCCATTTTGTGTCTTTCAGCAGAATAATCAAACTGATTATCCAAGAAGACAGTTTCAAGTCTATGGAGGCCAGTTTTCTCCCAGTTTCCTAGAAGGCACAGAGTTCTCTTGACAAGATTTAACTAGCCAGTGTAAACATTGCTATAAGGTTTCATATCTGAGACAAAATTATCTCATTTAATTCTTTATAGCATCAGTCAGTGAAAAATACCCTATCTTCCCTTCTAGTATAGATCTAGTTATTGCTATACAATGTATTAGAACAATGAAAAATATCCCACAATAAAACATCAGGCAAAAATAAAGAGAAAATCGAAGACATTACAAAGTTAAATTGCTCTGAATTTCTTATACATAATACAGAACAAAATGAGGGGAAAAGTTTTTACCATTTGCAGGCAAGCAGCCTGGACTGAAAGATATATCGTCAAGAGCAATGACTTCATCCTGTTCATGAGCTGAAATCATTTGACCTTGAAAAACAACCTGCACAAGAAAAACAAAACAAAACAAAAACACAAAACAAGGAACATCATTGTCTCACAAGCTTATAGAAGCGAGCCTATAAATAAGAAACACATCACCTTCTAGAAGCACTTGGGTGACCATGCCAATTCCATGTGAAAAGAGATCAGAGCAAACACTCCCAAGGACAAGAAAATGTATACTCATTACTGTATCTCAAATGTCTGTTAAAGGTTAGGTAACATGTTTGTCAAATGAAGCAATTCTCACCTGGTTACTACCCAAAACACCTTACATGTTTAGTTCCTATGTGTTCCTGTGTGTTCACACTATTTAGCACTTACCAGCTTGGGGGCCCAGGCTTCATCATGATCTCTGGTTCTTTTTATAAAAAATTATTTATTTATTTATTTATTTATCTATCTATCTATCTATCTATCTATCTATCTATCTATCTATAAAAAATTATTTATTTATTTATTTATTTATTTATTTATCTATCTATCTATCTATCTATCTATCTATCTATCTATCTATTTATTTACTTACAACTGTGCCCTAGTTTCACCTCTGATTCTCTAAATTTTATTCACAGTCTTGCTTTAAATGTCCTGTGCTATCTTCTTGCACATTTTCTGTCATTATCTAAACATTGCATGTCACTATCTAAACATCATTGACTGAAAATGGTTGTTCGGTCACTTATTGTTAAAATGACTCCACTGTGATGTGGTGTCATCCCAAGTCTGCACCAAGAAGAAATACTCTAGTATGATGAATCTGAGAATCTTAGAAAGAAGCCACTCTCCAATTTCCTAATTACCTAAATCACTAGAAAATTGGTGTGCTGGTAGAGAGTATTATCCCAACCTCGCTAATGAGTGCCAGTGATGTTTGATGCTTCAGTCACAGATGTGTAAACATGGTGCATTGTTTGGTCTTGTTTATAACATAAACACTTTATTTTTCAAAAAGCCAGCACTGCATTTTAGGTTAGCAATGAATCTGGATGCAGTAAACTATAGCAGATCATTTTGTTGGGTTGCATTCTCTTTCAATCCTGCACAACATGCTGTACTGATATATTTCTTTTCAATCCAGATGCTGTTTACCACCATATTAAAAATCTAGTGAGAACCATCCACAGCCTGTAGATATGTCAATATGCAGCCCTAAGAAAGTCATAGATTCTTCACACAAAACAGAAGAACCATGTGACTGCTTAGAAAGCAGGACTACGTTGGAAACACCCATCAAAGACTGTTGTTCAGAGACGGTTTTACATGAAAGCAGTATAGCATAGTGATTAAAAGTGAATATTTAGAACATTACTTGGGTTCAGATCCTAGTTGTACCACCTAATAGCAGTAGAACCTCGGAGAACTCAGTTAACATCTCCGTATCTCTGTTTTCATCTTTGTAAAATGGTATGATAAAAATAATAATCTGTGCTATAATATTTCAGCTATTGGTAGATGTATGTGTTTGTAGATAAAAATCTATTCTCTACAAATTAACATTTTATTCTTCTTGAAAGCTTTTTCTTTTAAGGGCATTTCCCAGTTCTTGCTGAGTTAAGTATACACCTGCACTCAGCATATTTAAAAAAAGAAGTAGGAATAAGTGTTAACTACATCACCTGTCTTTTTTTCTTCGCATTCTCTGCTGCCCAAATGAAACATTCATCCTCAGAGTTTCAGCTGGCACCCAGACTGATGACACACAAATTTACATCAGAAACATTCATCTCTCTCCTGAGCTCTCCTCCCACATTTCTACAGCATCCTTTTCACTGAGATGAGACAAGTCACTTCTAACTCATAATAGGCTGTACTTTCTCCTCAAATTGGACCTCTCCTTTTGTTTTCATTTTCTGACGATGGTACCAGAAGACCGCTGCTCTGCAGTGCTCAAAACTCCAAAATGATCTTCAGAATGACTTTCTCCTCCAGTCTCACATCCAATCAAACAAGACCTATGAAGCCCTAGTTTTCTTTATTTCCTATTTCTATTCCTATATCCTCATGTCTGATCTATTGAAGTAACTTTTAAATTATCTTCTTGCTTTAATCCTCTCCTCATTAGAGTTTGCCATAGATAATACATGTTTATTTGATTCCATTAAATTTCATGTTAAGAAAACTTACTGTGAAAATTGGCTGCCATTTGAGCCCAGTGGCCCAGAAACAGGAAATGTTTTTCTTAGAGAAAGAACTAATTCTTTAAGTTTAGGGAAATTTACTAATGGATCTGTGCGGCTACAAAACACAAGACCCATCAGACACATAACTAGTCCAGCTAAATAGATTTATATAAAAAGATTTTCCAGGGATTTTGGTTAGGATCTGGAAAATAGCTAAAGAAAGCCTGCACCGATCCAATACTAAACATGAGACAAATTCCTTTTACCCCAAATATTTTAAGAGAAGATGACCTCTGAATGAAGGCAAGGAGTCAGAGCTCAAGTCACTTGATTGAAATGTTAGAAGAAACTGTGATTGTGGATAGATAACGGACATAAAACCACTTGGACTGCATTAGTAACTACATGACCAGAAATTCTTATGGTTGTATGCATTGTATTAGAGTTTTCTGAATTAGTAGTATACATTCAATTTATTTTCCAAGAAAACATTTAAAACACAAAAAGGTGACAGTAATTTCACCTCATCCTGTGTTCACATTGTAAACATTCTTGAATTAAAAGATAAAAAATACCTATTATAATTTTGAAGACTGAGGGTCAAATTTTTTTAATTAACAGTTTATAGTTATTTTCTTATAAATAACTCATCTTTTGTCCTTATTAAAAAGTCTGTCCTTCCTAAATAGGAAGCTGCTAAGAACTCTACATCATTTCTACATGAAATGTCAAAGAAATTACCAGTCAATAATAGCATATTAAAAATGCTTCTGCATCTTTTTACAATTCAGGCACTAACTGGTCGTTTTTTTTAACAACCCAAATATTCAACTAGATAACTACAGTCAGTGATATACTTAAGAATATAGTATTCATTCCTTTCTACCCAAGAAATCAATACTTGAGTGCCCTTCAACAACAAAACAAAGGGGTGAGAGAAGGTTTCACTTGAATTTGGGACTAAATTTCTATTGTATATTTAACTTGTTTTATTACTTGCCTGCTTGAACACTTTAGGACAATAGCAAAATCAGTCACTTATGCCTGCAATTTTGACAAATGTGATTGCAGTTAATCAGCACCATGCAATGCCTACTATTGTTTAATGCAACACAACAGACAAAAGAATATTTAATGAGACATATGCAACAGGTTTGACAAAATCTGGAAATTGGGTTTTTTCTTCCCATAGCTTCTAAATAATGCTCTAACATGATTAAAAAAAAATTACCATGGCTCAGGGAGTAAGTGATCAAGATATGAAATCAAACTACTCAAGGTTCTAATCTTGTATGGGATTTAATAAATTATTCAACTCCCTAAAATTCATAATCCTCACGTGAATAATGTGGTAAA
>NW_007733060.1:99903-101573 GCF_000696425.1 Galeopterus variegatus | reverse complement strand
CTTCAGAGTCTGGTCAGTAAGACTCAATCCCCACAAAAGCAATCTGGGCTCTGTTTTGTTGGTTTTGTTGTTTGAGAAAACACAAGGGATTAGGAAGAGAAGTATAAGAAATAAGCCAGAAATTTCTCTAGCGGTTCATAACACGTGAACATTCACAGCAAATTAGATGTATTATTGGAGCGCAGGGACACTTATTCTGCACACCATGGCTCTCCAAAGCCACACTCCTCTTCTGGGCCCAGGAGCACATAGTATTTCCTCCTCACACCTGTCAAACATCTCCTAACATGGTGTAGAGAACATTCTCTGCATCGTGCCTAGCACATTCCAAGCGCTCCAAATAAATCTTTCTTAAGAAAATGGATCAATCATTCCTAGAAAAATGTAAAAATAAAATGTAAATACCTGATGGTTTAAGATGTCTCTCCCCCAAACACACAAAAATGTAAAAAATCTCAAACTGCAGAATTGTGTTTCCACCCTAGAGTTTCTCTTAAGACCTATCATCTATGAGTAGGTATCATTTAACTATCTGCTAAGTGATTTTTTTTTTGCCATCTTTGGATTCTCATTTAGTTTATCAAAGCCTAAAAATTCCAAATTATCGTTATTTATGACAGCTCAGTTAAGAAAATGTGCTATTCTTACATCTNGGATTTAATAAATTATTCAACTCCCTAAAATTCATAATCCTCACGTGAATAATGTGGTAAATGATCTCTCTACCTCAGAGGATTGTCCAGAAGGGTTAATAAGATTATGTATCCAAAGGAGCAAAAACAATGCTTTATATACAGTAATTGCTCAATAAATGCTAGTTATTATTTCTCAAACATCATCAGAAAATTTTTTGAAATGCTGGCATCTTTGTTGACTAAATGGATAAACACCATTCCTTGCTTATGTAGCAGTATTCCCTTAGAAATTAGCATGCTCAGTTTTATTAAGATGGAACTAGTACTTCGCAGATGAATGTGGTAAAGCCCCCAGGTGAGAGCCAGTCCCAGAGGCTTTCTTAAAAGCCGATGCTAAGCTGCAGTCCAGCTGGGACTAAAATCTCTTATTTTGATATTTTTAAAGGAAGAATGCATGGCTTTAAACTATTAGAAGTTAGCATGGAGGGGGAATTGCAGAAAATGGAATAATTCTCAGAGGCTTGTAAATAGATGAGGCAGCAGATATTGTCTGGAGACACTGATTACAAAATTCTCTCAAATAAGCCTCTCACAAAAGCTTTTCTGGAATGAGATACTAGATGGTGGCAGGCCATATTACAAGCACATCATTTTTCTGTAGCCCACCTAACAAAAGCAAATGAACATCTGCTCACTTGCTGACAGGACAGATCTAAAACATACCTGCAATCTTAAAAGACTGGTGTAGCCAAAGGATCCCAAGATAGTTGTATGGTCTCCCTAATTTTTATAAAGCCTTTAAAGTAAAAGCACTGTTTTCATAACAACAATAAAGTATTTGGGGAAATAACTTAATATACTGCACATGCATCTACTTTAATTCAAGCCACTGCTACATTTAAAGCACTCAAATGAATAACCTCACTGCCTCAGCTATAGCCAAATTGCCCTGGAGATGACATATTCTGGATTTTTAAGTTTTATGTTTATCTGCTGCACATATTTAATCATCACACCCCATGATGTGCCATTTGG
>NW_007733060.1:95365-98645 GCF_000696425.1 Galeopterus variegatus | reverse complement strand
CCTAAAAATTCCAAATTATCGTTATTTATGACAGCTCAGTTAAGAAAATGTGCTATTCTTACATCTTATAATTCAACTTTTATAATAGAGATTTGTCCATCCCTTTCCTCTCAGCCACTCAAAATAACTGAAGGTAAGATTCAGTCCAATTCAACCCCGATATTTAACCAAGTTTTAAATCTATAATATATCAGATGATTTGATTTATATTAAATTTATAAAATTGATTATTATATCATTCTAATAATAGAAGATTAAGGAAACCTGCTTTGACTAAATTAGCCTACAACCCAGACTTAGAAAGTGAATTCATTAGGAATGATTTAAGATCTTGTTTTTAACTGGTAAATTTTGTTTGGCTGTCCCAAATGTTAAAATATGCAATACTGTTCCAAGAACTCTCATAATAATCATTAGATTATAATTTCCACCATGTATACGTTTTATTAGGCTTGTATTTTATAGACTTGCATTGGCTTTAATTCTCAAAATTATTTTGGAAAATAACGGCTGTGTTGAATTGAATTTAACCATGAAATGAATATTGCAATTATTCTATTTCAACAGCACTTGGAATTAGTATTTAAACTAAATAGTCTCTTTCCTCATTACCCAACATTGTCCTCTTCTCTCAAAACCATGAGAAAGTTCTAAAAGGAAAATGATTCTTGGGAAGGAGCAATGAAAAGAATGAGGAGGTTGGAACAGAAAAAGAAATAGAGAGGAAAGCAGAGTATTCAAAAAGTTAGAGAAGTCAAAGGTCGGTCACATTTTACTGGTATATACCTTAAAATATATCAGCTTTACTTTTGATACATAAACTAAAAACCTTGTTGTAAAAGTGTCTTTCAGGGTGATCAGCCATCCCAATTTGCCTGGGACTGTGCACTTTCAGCAACTGAAATCCTGGGAAATACCTCAGTTCTTGACAAACAGGACAGTCACCTTACTTTTAATTCACCTGGTTCTAAAGAGCTGTATCTTACTCTTTTCTTCAAAGACATAGTTAGAGAATAGAACATGCATACCTGAAATATCTGTGAGCTCTGGATTTTGATGACCTTTCTCTCCCATTGATTTTGGAGTTCAGCTGTGTTTTGCCACAAATGCTGAATAGGATCACGACATGCAGTTTGAAGACCTACCATTAATTTGCCACTTGCTTGGCTGAAGAAGCAATAAAATGTAATCTGTGGGGGAAAAAAAAATAAATGCCCAAACAATTATAATAAAGAAGTTCCCAAATGTGAAAGTATTGAAAATGTTGTGTGCTTTCAGATACCTGACAAGTATATTGATCATTAGTCGGAAGGAAAACTCTGCTTCTTAAGTTTGAGGAAGTAGAATCCACTCTGGAGCCCAGGGAGAGGAAATGGGCTGTTGGAAACAAGAGTCAGGGTGTTAGATGCAGAGTGATCGCTGGCAAACTTATTTCAGAAACCAGGCAGTAATTTAGGCCCACAGCCTTATTAGGTCAATACATTTTTGTGTAAATGCCATTTGCTTTTGCAAATGGTCTGACTGATATTTTTACTTCTTTATATTGCTCAGTAAAATAACTAATTGTGATTATACTCCCTATAACATTAGTGTGGGCTACAGTCCATAAACCCAATTTATCACATCTAACATAGAAAGTTACCTGCAAAGATGGTATCCAGGGAAAACATTTTATTGGAACTGCCTACCAAAATAAGCAATTCAAAAGAGATCTTTGTTTGTTGTGCTTCTGTTCAGAAACAGATGGATCAAATAGTCCCAGCTTTTCCTATCAACACTGAGCCCTGATGCTCTCCTATATGCTGCAGTACAGATTACACCAGTGAACTGTCACTGTTTAGAAGCCTGTGAAATAAATGTTGAGCATTTCCTGGGCTTTCATAGATTTCTTGCAATGCTTTATGAGGGTTATAGTGTATAATTTGAGAACCATTGTTTTCTGCTATGAAAAATGATGTTGATGATGATTATGATGACATATCTACCCAAGTTATTCAGCAGCATTTTAAAGCTGGATCAGAAATCAAATATAATTGCCATACCATTGAAAGAATCAATAGTAAAATTGATTCTAAGACATCCCTTCTTCTCTACTCCTATTCCAAAACTGAAGCTTAATTAAGCAGAAAACAGTAACATTAATGGTTGCTTGTAGATATAGTTGGAAGCATAATTGAAATCACTGTAATAACAGACAATTATTCTAAGAATACACTCCCTGGAATTATTATATAAATGTAATTTAGATAAAGAGCTGGTATCATGGTAATACAACTGGACTATCATTAGTTTGCTCTTGCAGCGGGTAAACTAATGTCAAGCAAGTAAATAATCAAATTAACATAATGAGCTATACAGATATATTGTTTATGTTTAAATATTATTATTAGCAATACAAATAGTAATAGCATTAAACAGGCCCTAAATTATTATTTATAAATATTTAGCTACTCAAAAGCATGCGTGACATAAACAGGAAAGTTATTTTCATTTATCAAGGAATTACTTAAATGAATCATATTCATTTTAAAAAGCTCAGTCTTAAAAATCAGATTTGACACATTTAGTCATTAAATAGCATTTGCAATATTTTTCAAATCACATGAATAATTTATTTAAATATTTAAACAGAGTGTTTTATAAATCTAAACTATATCATCTAGTATGTGTTATGGCACCATAAAAATTATTTTGTAATTTGTCAAATATTAAATATAGGTTAATCTTCAGGTTATAGTAGAAAGTTTTAAATACACAGACACTGTGATAGACACTTATTTTAGTGACAATCTTCTTTCTTTACATTGTCAAAAAAAAGTGATAAAAATGCACCCAATAGCAATAGCTGTTTCTACTTTTAATTCCAATTTAGTAATAATAGCAAATTTTGGTGGGGGGGGGGGACACACTCCATTTTACCTTATAGGATGAGTGTGGAATTTTTTAAAATTCACACATGGAGATGTTTCTTAGAGACGAATACCACCTTATAGAAACTTCTCTTCCTTTCCTGAGGACATTAGTCATCATGGCTATTCATGAGTTTAAGAGAAAAAGACAAATCTTTGGCAGCATAACTTTTCCCCACATGCCCATTCCCTCATTTCACACGTCCTCTTACTACTGGCTCTAACCATTGAGGAGAGACTAAGAAGCTCTTGGATAACAAAATATATATCCGATAATCTCTCCACATGCCCCTCTTATTTCTTAAAGAGGACTGGTAGTACCCCTATAACACTCACACCCACACACTCTCACACACACACACACACACACA
>NW_007733060.1:93870-94457 GCF_000696425.1 Galeopterus variegatus | reverse complement strand
TATATTTATTAAATTCTATTTCTAATTAGAAATAAGCAGTCTAATCTTCCACTTTAAGAAGATAAAGAGCTTCTTAAAGAGGAGCAAACTAAACCCAAAGAAACAAAAAGAAGAAAATAATAAATTTTTTTTTCCTTTTTTTTGTCTTTTTTTCGTGTCCGGCAACGGATCGCAACCCTCAGTGTTGTGCCCATACTGGACCAGGACTGTCAACGGGATCACAACCCTCGGTGTTGCGGCCGCACCTCGCTCAGCCAGTGAGCGGGAACCGGTCTGTATGTGGGATCCGAACCCTTAGCAGGAGCGCCGCCGTGCTCCCAAGTGGCGCACTGTAGCAGTGCGCCACCGGGCCGGCCCGAAAATAATAAATATTAAAGATGAAATAAATGAAATAGAAAATAGACAACAGAAAAAAAAATTTAAAACAACAGTGCATGAAAAGATTAACAAAATTCATAGATATTTCACTAGACTAACCAATGGTGGGGGAAAAGAAGACTCAATTTACTAAAATGAAGAGTAAAATGGGGGTCAGAATTTCCAACCTGACAGAAATAGAAAGGATTATCAGGGAATACTATGAACAG
>NW_007733060.1:87836-93411 GCF_000696425.1 Galeopterus variegatus | reverse complement strand
AAACAATGTTGAAAGAAATTAAAGAAGACCTAAATAAATCAAAAGACATATTTAATGGGTTAGAAGATTTAATATTATTAAGATGGCCATAGTCACCAAATTTGTCTACAGATTCTACGCAATTTCTCTCAAAATGTCAACTACCATTTTTGCAGAAATTGACAAACTGATCCTAAAATTCATATAGAAATGAGAGGAACCCATAATAGCGCAAGACTATCTTCAAAAGGAAGAACAAAATTTTAGGACTCACACACTTCCCC
The DNA here is from genome assembly GCF_000696425.1 of Galeopterus variegatus. Taxonomy (NCBI): domain Eukaryota; kingdom Metazoa; phylum Chordata; class Mammalia; order Dermoptera; family Cynocephalidae; genus Galeopterus; species Galeopterus variegatus. The sequence continues at coordinate 93,148 of NW_007733060.1, read as the reverse complement.
AGTGAATTTCTTTCAAAATTTACTACAAAGCTGCAGTAATCAAGATGGCATGGTACTGGCCTACGTACAGGCATTAATATCAATGCAATAGACTTGAGAGTTCAGAAATAAACCAATACATTAATGGTCAATTGATTTTTGACCAGGTGGAAATGAAGAAAGGACTGTCTTTTTCAATGTATAGTGCTCAGACAACTGGATAGCTAAATACAAAACAAAGTGGATACCTCACACCATATACAAAAATTAAAGATGGATTAAAGCCCTAAATATAAAATTTAAACTCTTAGTAGAAATTATAGGTGCAAGTCAATGACCTTGGATTAGGCAATGGTTTCTTAAACATGCCACATAAAGTAAGAACCACCAAATAAATAAAGTAGTAAATAAAGAAGTAGATGGATGGAGAGATGGATAGATAGATAATAAATTTGTCTTAATCAGAATTATACAGGTTAAGGCAAAAGGGGAATGTGGTACTAATGGAAGTTTGTAATGGAAGTTTTCTTAACTTTGGGCATTCCCTAAAGGAAAGCAATGAAAATAGTGGTAAGAATGAAAAATTAAACATATAAATGAAAAACGAGAGGAATTGGGACCATGTAAAAGAGAAAAAAGAAAGCCCAGGGATTTGTCCCCAAAGTATGCTGCAAATTAGTATCCAACTAGAGTCAAGAATCCAGGTTTCCAGACTTTACATTTAGATTTTGTTACTTGGTCCAAGTAAAAGAAAGTTTTCATTCATTGTAAAAGTTAACTATAAGCATGAATAACAATCAAGAAATTATAAAACTTTCTTTTCCTAAAAACTTTGAAAATTAGTATATTCATTTTCTATTGCTGCCATAACAAATTACCACACCCTTACTGGCTTAAAACAACACAAATGTATTATCTCTCAGTTTCTCAGGTCAGAAGTCCAAGCAGAGTGTGGCTTAGCTGGTTCCTTGCTTAGATGCTCAAAAGGCTGGAATGAAGGTGTTGGCTGGTTGTGTTTTTCCCTGAAGCCTCTGGGGATGAATCTGCTTTCAAATTCGTTCAGGTTGTTGGCAAAATTCAACTCCATGCAGTCGTAACACTGAGGTTTCTGTTTCTTCGCTGGCTGTTACCAATGATTTTTCTCCACTTCTAGGGACCTCTGCATTCCTTGTCTTGTGGTCTCCTTCCTCGATCTTCAAAGTCAAACACAGGTCAAGTCCTTAAACTTCGAATCTCTCTGATCTTCCCTTCTGCCTCATCTTTTGGATCACCTCTCCTTCATTCCTTTTCTGCATTTAGGTGCTCATGTAATTACACTGAGCCCACTTGAATAGTCCAGGGTAATCTTCCAATTTTAAGATCAGCTGATTAATAACCTTAGTTACATTTACAAAGTCCCTTCACAGCAATACCTAGATTAGCATTTGATTAAACAACCAGGGGATGGGAATTTGGGGAAGGGTTGCATCTTTAAAATTGTGCCAACCACAATTAGGTAGGTAATACTTTGGTTTTCTTGTCCCACTTACTAGAGCATTTCAAGGTAGTGACCAAAGTATATAAAGCCTAAAGTAGTTTGAGTCTCTGTAAGTTTCCTTCACTAATTCACCTGTAGGATAAATAAAATAAAAGTGAGTATTTAGCATGGTTCTCAGAGTTCATATGCAGAGAACTGACTTCTGCTGGGTACTTTCCAACCAGTTTAATTAGTAAAATTTCCTGTCCATCATCATTTGACAGAGTCTCAGTCTACTGACTCTTTTGTCATGGTTCAAAAGATATATCTTTCAAAATTTATACTGTATTTATTTCAATAAACTATTACTGGATTTTATGTATTTGTGTTGAGTATGGATTTTTTTCTCTTGTGGCTGAGTTAATTTGAAGAATATATACCCATATAAATTTAACAAATAAACAAGCCATCTGCCTATAAAGCGAAAATTCCTGCCAAAGGGAAAGCAAAGGATACATTTGAAAATATTTCTATATTTCAATAGAGAAATTAGAAAATGTATTGTTTTTATCTCTTATCAGTGGAACAATATTATTTAAGACATTTGACAGCTTCACTACTGTTACATGGTGAAATTTTATTAATGTGCTAATTTAAGTAAGTATCTAATTTATCAACTATAACTCCCTCACTGACTGAATTTGAAATTTAAAAAATGGAAAAGTAAACAGATATTATATTTATCCAATACACAATAGGTGTCAGGTTTGTTGAGGACCTATGAAAACCTCATATGGTTTACTCACTTCAAATGCACAGGCACACACGAATACATGCACATCAAGGACCTTGATATTATTAGCTTGACAATCAAAGAATTTGTGCAAGAAACTAAAGCTCTCTGCAAAACACTACTTGAGGCAGAATGAATTATTAAGTAGCAAATATGTGTGCCCTCTAAATGCCTTATGCTGCTTCTCAGTCATGGTCATACATCCATCAATGTCTCTCATTTCTGCTGCCTAGCTGGACACTGACAGATATAGGACTGTCAGCTGTGAAGGAGTTTGGGCACAGGAAGAAAAAGAAGGGAAGGAAATAGTGCTGATGAGCAAAATCAGTAACCCTGAGGTGACATAGTCCTTGGCATTCCAAACCTACCCTTTTAGCCTAATCTTTATTTCCCAAAACAGTACTCTCTAGTGGTAGCAGACTGCTGCCATTGTCTGGGCATACCGACTATCTCTACCTGCTCCTTACATGATTCTTTTCATTTCAAATATTGTTTCTCTCACCTCTCTGTCCATTGAAATACTACTCATCTTTCAAATTTTTTCTCCAATGCCCTTCCCCTTTCCAGAGTCAGAATTTGCCTCTAGTCTCAGAGCAATTTGCTTAAACCCATTATTGCACCTATTTCTTTCTCCCTATGAGTTACCATGTTATTTCCAAACATGTGTTCCAAAGAGATCACAAACACCTTGATATGCAGCCTTTCTCTTAATAGCATTTATTATCTTCACAGCATTTATCATGATGTTTTACACACAGGAGTTAATAAAAGCTTTTGAGTTGAAATTAACAATAATCCTCACCATATTAAACATAGGTACATAAATATATATATAATAAAGTTTCATGTTAATTTTCTTACTTTTAAAGTAACATATCAACCATATTGAAAATGGGACAAGTGGAAAAGTGCACTGTAATTCCACATTACTAACACATCTTATTTGTACTTTTATTCTAAGAAACAGGCTTGATGACTACAACCAAATCTCCTTAACTGAAAATTCGGATGAATTTTATATAACAGCATAATAAAGCAGATTCTCATACAGAATCAAAGAATGCTTCACTTACGTTTGCTACAATGAGCACTGGCCAATAAAATTAAAATTATAATTTATCTGTGTGTTCTTAGAAGAATTGTCTTCTTTATTCATGTATCTCCAATATTGCATAGTGTCAGATGTAAAAATGCTCAATTAATGTTTACTGAACAGATTAGGGGACAGGAAACTGTGACCCACAGATAAATCTCACCTGCCACCTGATTTTGCATGTCCTGTGAGCTATAGGTTTTTACATGTTGAAATGATTGAAAAAATTCAAAATAATAATAATACTTTCAAGCATGTGAAAATAAGGTTAATTATAAATTTCCATGTCCAAAATAAATTGTTATAATAACACAGCCATGCTTATGTGCTGTCTATGACTATCTTCAGAGTGTAGTGGCAGAGTTGAATAGTTGGGACATAGTCTGTATGGTCCCCAAAGCCAAAAATATTTACTGTCTGGCCTTAAAAAAAAAAAAAAATACGTGCAGACACCTGGAATAGATGAGTCACTCAGTGGAAATTTCTTGGGTTAAAAACAATGCAGATGCTCCCAAACAACATCTGCAAAATACACATATTCACACACACCTTCTTGTCACATTGTGGGCCTTTAAACATGTACATGCAGCTATGACAATGTTGTATATATCTTAATCACTTGGTACACAATTTTGAACGAATAAATTTCACTAGTTAATGAATGAAGAAATGGAGAAATATCTCGCTACAGAGCCACCTCAAAGGCTAGCGATCAGCCCATCAGAGCTTTCTAGTCAGCCTGACTAAACAAGTGTTACTGCAAAGAGCTGAAATCAGCCCAGACAAAAGCAATGTGACTGTCTAATGAATCTATGTAGAATTACCATGTTTTCATTTTACAATTTCCACAAAGAGTCAAAAGAGCTGGAAAATCCCTATTGTTATCTAGATAGACCTGTTGGGATTCCAGGAACCCAATTATGAGAATCTGATGTGATGTTTTAGAATCATAAATATTTTGAAAACGGTTAAAGAGTGCATAAAATTAGATGTTATAATTGTTAATATGTAAATATCAGCCAAGATTCTACTTCCTTCATCAACGTTTGTGAAATAAGAAGGAAGGAAGGAAGGACAAAAGAAAGGAAAGAAGGAAGGAAATAAATCCAAAGCTTTTACCAGACATGTCACCGTTGTGATCATAAAATGGAGGTGACAAACCAGTCATCCCATTTCCCTTTGTCCAGCCAAGTTGAGGACTCTGATCTTGTGTCATACTGCAGAGCCCATCCTCAAAGTCACATCTTTCATAATTAGAGCCTAAGGAGAGAAAAAAGATATTTTTGCTTTCACAATCTCATTGGTCTTCTTAAGAAATAAGGCAACAGTACAAAAAGAAAGCTTAGCAACAAGTGATAAATACAGATTAATGTAAGTATTATTTTTCACAAATCTAAATCTACCTCATTAATGTATGTTTATTTGCTTACAAACAGACATTCCAATAATTTACCACACACAAAAACCAGTGCACTCAAATAGAAAGTATGGCGTCAGAAGACTGAGAACCAAATCCTAATGTTAGTTCTTATTAACTGAGTGTCCTAACTAAACCATTCAACTATACCAAGCTCTTTTCCTTTTGTAAGATTCAGATAATAACATCCTGCCCTGTCTCCCTCAAATGATTGCTATGAGGATCTAACAACATAATGTATATAAAGATAAATTACAACTCTCAGGTACCATCAAATATAAGGAAGCATTATTAAGGTTACATCTTCAACTCAACCTCGATCTTCCAGCCATCCAGGCACATCAGAATTTCAGGTTGGGGCAGGCTAAATCTCAGAGGCACCTCTGAAACTCAATCATCCATGTCTGTGTTATACTACCAAAATTAAGCTCAGTATCTCACGTTGAATCTCAGCATTCATGGAAAGCTTGGTGCTTTTATCGCATCAAAGGCATTTCTGGCTCTTTTTTTCTAGGTACAAGTGATCCAACAGGCTTGGGAGAAGCAGAAGGATTTGAGCACATGGTTGTTCACA
>NW_007733060.1:71174-87247 GCF_000696425.1 Galeopterus variegatus | reverse complement strand
GGTACAAGTGATCCAACAGGCTTGGGAGAAGCAGAAGGATTTGAGCACATGGTTGTTCACAATCACTACCCATGCAGGACTTTATTCCATTACCCAGCATCTGTGAATGTCACGATCTAAAAATAGGTTATCTCAACCACAAATATCCCCTCCCTGGGCTGCAGTTCTTAGCAACAACAGAGATTATCCTTTGCCGTGTTCCTTCTTTCCCTGAGTAGTTGCATTAACCACTGTGGGAATAAATATGCTGGTTAATAATTAGTGCTTGGCAACCGAGCCATAAGAACATAATTTTTATTTAATCACCTTTCGAACAAAAATATTTAGTAATAATAAATCTGGTGCCTTTTCTTGAGATCATCCATATATGAATTGAAAGCTGATTTAGAAATGTCACTTTTAAACAACATTAACTAAACTTGTATGATTAACAATGGTCTATTTTATTAAATATACTCCTAGTTCCCTTATTGCGGAAAATTTTGCCAACCAGCTGTATTCTGTTAACAAGAATTCTCATTGCTTCAGTTTATTGAGGTAATTTGTTCTGTGCTAGGCATTCCCCTTGCAGTGGTTTATTTATTTCTCATAACAACCCCACAAAGCAGGCATTGTCTTATGTTTTAGTGATGAGGAAACTTAGATGATGTCTTACAGACATTCAGCAACTTGCCCAAGATAGAACACCAAGTGAGCGCTGGGGTTAAGATTGGAAACCAGTTTGGGCTCCAGAACCATAGTTTAAAGCTTTGCCGTAAGGTCTAATTGTTAATCCACTGTCCCATTTTTATCAAAGACCTAGAGTTAAAGTTCTGTCAAAGCTTCTAATCAGCCTAAAGAAACCAGTATTTCCAGACTGAGTTAATGTCATTCTGTCCAAAAGCAAAGAAATTTTATTGGTCTATGAATCATACTGTGGCTAAATTTACAATTTCCATAAGGTCCTTGAAATATTTAGAATAATTAGAATATGCCAATTATCACTTTATAGGCCCCTAGTGATCCAGAGAATCTGGTTGAACAAAAAATGAACTAAATTATGTAAAACCTTTATATACATATGTGTGTGTGCATATGTGTATGATTCAATTAGCTATGCAAGTATTTACATAAATATGTATCCATTTTTAAGTTTCTTTTAGTTCTCAGAAATTTTTATAATAACCTGTGATTATTAAATATTCTAAACTATTTTATTACCATATTTCAGCAATTACGTGTATGAAATGTACACACATTCTCAAATAGGCATCAAATGGTTTTTAAAAACCAAGAAATTACTTTGCAATACAATTACTTAGTTGATGTCTGTTTGAAATGTTCTGGGTTTTTTTAAATACACAGAATAATAATGATTTCCGAAAATGTTAGAACTAGAAAAAATACCTAAATAAAATGTTTTTACCTCTGAATAGTCTCAGCAGGGGTTCTTTTTATTATAAAATGAATCTAATGAGCACACATTTTCAACTAATTCTTATAATAAAAAGCAATCATGAACTGCTGGATTATTCAAAAATGCATCAGAAAATTTTCTAAGTATTCATTTTCCTCCCAATAGAGAATTTTATATTTTAAACCATTTGGATAAGTTTCCTTGAATCACAACTGGTTTGTTTTTTTTAATTTCATGTGCCATATATCCACATTCAAATCTGAAACTATTTGCTATAGTTAAATCTGCTACCACAGCCACCACTAAATTGGTATACTACTCCTCGTCGTTCATTATATTGTCCAACTGTGGCATTACTCCACACAATTTAGTGATGTTTTCTGATGAATCATTTTTTTCATTTTGATGAAGTCCAAATTATCTACTTTTGATTTTGTTGTCTGCGCTTTTGATGTCATATTGAAGAAATAATTGCCAAATCCAATATTGTGAAGCTTTTACCCTGTGTTTCTAAGATCATTATAGTTTTAGCTCTTACATTTAGATCTTCAATCCATTTTGAGTTAACTTTTTATATGNACCCGTGGCCTTGGTGTTATCAGCACCACACTCTCCCGAGTGAGCCACAGGCCGGCCCCGGCGTCAAATGGTTTTTAAAAACCAAGAAATTACTTTGCAATACAATTACTTAGTTGATGTCTGTTTGAAATGTTCTGGGTTTTTTTTTAAATACACAGAATAATGATGATTTCCGAAAATGTTAGAACTAGAAAAAATACCTAAATAAAATGTTTTTACCTCTGAATAGTCTCAGTAGGGGTTCATTTTATTATAAAATGAATCTAATGAGCACACATTTTCAACTAATTCTTATAATAAAAAGCAATCATGAACTGCTGGATTATTCAAAAATGCATCAGAAAATTTTCTAAGTATTCATTTTCCTCCCAATAGAGAATTTTATATTTTAAACCATTTGGATAAGTTTCCTTGAATCACAACTGGTTTGTTTTTTTTAATTTCATGTGTTTTCCTTGAATCATGACTGGTTTTTTTTTTTTAATTTCATGTGCCATATATCCACATTCAAATCTGAAACTATTTGCTGTAGTAAATCTGCTACCACAGCCACCACTAAATTGGTATACTACTCCTCGTCGTTCATTATATTGTCCAACTGTGGCATTACTCCACACAATTTAGTGATGTTTTCTGATGAATAATTTTTTTCATTTTGATGAAGTCCAAATTATCTACTTTTGATTTTGTTGTCTGCGCTTTTGATGTCATATTGAAGAAATAATTGCCAAATCCAATATCGTGAAGCTTTTACCCTGTGTTTCTAAGACCATTATAGTTTTAGCTCTTACATTTAGATCTTCAATCCATTTTGAGTTAACTTTTTATATGTGGTACATGATAATGATCCACCTTCATTCTTTTTGCATGTGGATATCTAGTTTTCCCACTACCATTTTTTGAAAAGATTGTCTTCTCCCCACTGAATGGTCTTGGCACTCTTCTCAAAAACTATTTGATCATGATATGTGAGAGTTTATTTCTGAGCTGGCTATGCTATTCCATTGTCCCATATGTCTTTCTTTATGTCAGTACCACACTCTTTTAATACTATAGCTTTGTAATAAGTTTTGATATCAGGAAATATGAGACCTCTAACTTTATTCTGTTTCTAGATTTTTTTTCTTCGCTATTTGAGGTCCCTTGAGATTCCATATGAATTTTAGTATAAATCTTACTATATCTGCAAAAGACATTGTTGATATTTTGATGGGTATTGCATTGAATCTGTAAATTGCTTTGGGTAGTCTTGAAATCTTAACAGTATCAAATCTTCCAATCCATGAACACAAAATATCTTTCCATTTATTGGTGTCTTTTTAAATTTCTTTCAGCAGTAACTTGTAATTTTCAATAGATAAGTCTTTTGTCTCCTTGGATTAGTTTATTCCTAAATATTTTATTCTTTCTGATGTTATTATAAATGGAATTGGTTTATTCATTTCATTTTCAGGTTGTTTATTGTTAGTGTACAGAAACACAACTGATTTTTGTGTGTTGATTTTGCATTCTGTAACTATGCTCAATTTATTAGTTCTAACAGGTTTTTATTTTTTTAAATAGAATCTTTAGGATTTTTTACATTTAAGATTATGTCATTTGAGAACAGAGATACTTTTACTTCCTTCTTTCCAATTTGGATGGCTTTATTTATTTTTATTGTCTAATTGCACTGGACAAGACTTCTAGTACTATGCTGCATAGATATGAAGAAAGTGGGCATTCTTGTCTTGTTCCTAATCTTGGAGGAAAAGCTTTTAGTCTTTCACCATTGAATGTGATAACAGCTGTGAGTTTTCATTTATGGTGTTTATTATGTTGAGATACTTTCCTTTTATTCCAAGTTTGTTGAGTGTTTTATCCCTTTTTGAGGAAAGCTATGTATCACATAGCCACAACATTTTATATACAATTTATTTTATTGTTTTGGAAAAGTTTTTTCTTCATGTATATGACATATAAAAACATTCCCATAAATAACTATCTTCCCTACATTCAATTAATGTAAAAAGTAATGGCCAGTGCCTAGAAAGGATGAAATGAACCTAAAATATTTCAGCTAAATGAAAGTAAATTTTAATAATTCTTGAAAGTACATTTCAGTGAAAATTCAATTAATGTAAAAAGTAATGGCCAGTGCCTAGAAAGGATGAAATGAACGTAAAATATTTCAGCTAAATGAAAGTAAATTTTAATAATTCTTGAAAGTACATTTCAGTGAAAGACTGTTATTATTTTGCTTGGCAATTTGAAAATATTAATTATTTTTTATCCAGGAAATTTTTATCTTTCACACTGACTTAATTTTAATACTTTTATTGACAGAGAAACAGGAAACACTCTAACTCACAAAGGTAGGTTATAGCAAATGGAATGAACACTTCTAAAGCTCACACCAGAATTATCCAGTATGGCTTAAATTGGATCCTTGTCTTATAATTGCCTTTATTGTTAAGTTGTTGAGAACCTCTCTGGCAAGAACTGAATCATTGATGGTATGTCAGTTGGTAAGAAAAGAATTACCAAACCATGTTTCAACTTTAACATGATCTCAGGATTAGTAACCTTCAAAAGAAATCTCCAGTGTTTGTTTATAGGTGTCTGATTATTTCTGCAGAAATATTGACAAAGCATTCACTCCAGGTGGCAGAAGTATTCACTCAAGTGTTATAAATGTTGCATAGGTGTTTACATATAATTCTCTATTCCAGAGTAGTATCTTGGCCAGGAGATATAATGGCTTTTTGGTAGTTTCTTTAAGGAATAATTCAGGGCCCTGAATAGGAAGTTATATCTCTTGCATGAACAAATTTTCCATTAAGTAAATAAACAAATTCATGAAAAAACAAATGCCTGTCATTTTTTTTCCTAAGTAGATTTTCAATTTCTCTCAAATAAGTAAATTTTCCTTCCAAGTTCAATCAAGCATTTTAAGACTTGCTCACTAGAAAGTCACAATTATTTCTGAGTAGTAGAGAATGTTATATTCTATTCATATTTCTTTGATGGAAACTTATTTAAAAGCTAAGATTCAATGTCCTTGCCTTCATAAATCTAATAACTTTCATAACAGAATGCAAGCCTTCTCTCAGGATTCCTAGCCTAGAGTGTCAAAATGCACATATAGAAATAATGTTTATTTATAAACATCTTTGTTTACAGACAGAAAAAGATACCTGGGATGACAAGCATGGCAGAAGTTTTATCAATGTACAGATATTGGCTTCAGAAGATATTTTGTTTGTAGAAGAAACAGTTCACCATTTAATGTTGCCAAGTGTCTTTGAAATCTTTAAAGGGAGTGTACAAACCAAATGTCCTCCTGGGAGAATATCAATTTGCACACATGAGCCACAAAACAAGAGCAGACTGCTTTGCAAGACTGAGTAGTTTTACCCACTCCATGGTGAAAGAAAATAAAGCAGTTGACAATTACTCCAATCTCAGTCAGTAAACCAGTAATCAGTCAGTCTACTTATATTTATTAACTCTAAGTGCCAGTCTTATAGGAACAAAAGTATAATTCCTGCCTTAATGGAGCTAATATTTTGCTTTTTCATGACCTTCATCAAAATATTAGAGAAATTTTTATATCTTTGAAGTATGATATCATTTAATAGAGGCACACTTAATTATTTTTTGACCTAAAATCTCACCAAGGTACATGGCCCCCCAGGTTTGCCCTAATTGTCATAAGACTTCTTTTGTTGAAATTGTGATAAGGAACCCTATAGAGTAGGTCAAAATAAAATTCCAGTAAAGTTTTAGTCTTTCTCTGAAGAAAGATTTACTGTCTAGCCAATATTTAGAATGTGCTGGGAGCACTTTTTTGCTGCTCTCACGTTTTCACAGGCAAGAAGCACTGCTACTTTTGTACAGTATCATATTCAGAGATGAAAGAGCAATCTGCATTACATATGGTTCACCTTTTTAAAAAATTTCTATTGCCCATTATGAACAAAACCATTCCATATCCGTGAAACAATTGTAGACATCAAAATATATTAAAGAAAACGGTTTATGTTACAACTGTGTACAACAGCATCCAAGTCATCCAACAATTGAAAAGTTTTTAACAGTGTTATTCGACATAAAATGTATTTTATGAAGATTGTTTTCAAAATAACAGAAGTGACTTAATAGACATACATGTTAACAACAACAAAAACGAAAAACAACATCATGCCCAATTCAAGTCTCTGTGAACTCATCCTTGGGAGTGAGATTAAGTCCAGATCTCTTGCAAGAAAAATAGCATGAAGGAGAGAGAAAAGTTATCACAGAAATAACAAAAGCCCTTGTCAGTATGTCTATTTTAACTAAAATTAATAATAAAACTCTAAATAGACATTCATCTTATTTTATTATTAGTGAAAGGAAGTACTTGTAATGTTCCTTTGTGATCCCCTGCTCACTGGACATTTTTCATAATCTACCTTGGTAAATTTCGACAGAGAGTTCGTTAATTCATATTCTTTGCATACATAGAGGTGTATTTTTTGTTAAAATATTCAAAGCCTTCTTAATTCTATCATTCCAGCATTCTTGTCTCCCCTCTCCATGAATCCCATATACGACCTCCTCTGGTTTTTCATCCTCCAGTCACTCTGAGGCATGTCTCAGAGACCTTTCATCATAAACATTGAAACCAGAGTGCAGTTCTATGGGCTCAGGTTTTATTTTACCTTTGTCTTTGTAAAATCTTGTACTGCTATCCACTTTATCTTGTCCATTCCATTCTCACAGTTACCTCCTTTGCAAACTTACCTCAACATAAATATCCTATAATTTGTGCAATTCATATATGAGCAGTCTTCAAAAAGTTTATGGCAAGATTTGTATTATCTTTTAATTACATCTTTCAACCAACTTTTTGAAGTACCCTCATATAACAAATCTGAAATTCTCTGGGTCAACAGTAAGGTTTGGGTAAATAAAATAGCATATAATCAATTTATATTAAAAGGAAACACAGTTTGGAAGAGATTCATGTACATATTCTGACATCAATAACTAATAAGCCATTTTGTTTAGAAACTTTTTTTTGTGAATATTATAACATCCCCTAATGGCGTCCAATGCATGAAAACCAGATTTTATAATCACTAAAGGTTACTTCTGAGATTAATGAGCCTGAGGTTACTTGTATTTCAAACAGAGGATGGATAGAAATCCCAGTTTAAGTCTTAAGTAGCCATTAAATAGCTGCATATCCTTGGGTTACTGACCTCCAGGCTTAGGAATGTCACCTCTTTCACATTTATAAAATGAGACTATTGACTTAGAAGAGCTTAAAAAGGCTTTACCACTCTATGATATGATGGTTCTATGTTGGGTCCGCCGCCGGCCGACCTGAACAGCCCTAGCCTCATTCCTTTTGGTGGGCGAGCGAATGGCCCGGATTTCTCTTTCCTTCCGGTCCCCTTTGGAAGGAGACAGGGGAAGAGAGCCATGAAGAGAGTTGAGCACAGCCACTGGGCCCACCCAGCCCATTAAAGGACAGTCAGACGCCGTGGGGGTTCTGTCGAGCAGTTCTGTTTATTATCACACAAGCACTTGCTTTTAAAGGCAAATGGGGAAGGGAGGTTTTTACATCCTCCAATCAGCTTAAAGGTTACGAGAGCATGCCTCCTGTCTCAATGCCTAGTTATTGCAATCACCCAGTGTTCACGAGCACAGAAGCGCGTATTTGGCCAATAAGGGCTAAGGCAAGGTTTCCGTGGATACTCCCACCCTACTTCCTACCGGCGGGGTCTTAGGCTGCCACGTTAATACTCCCTTGTGGGCCCATAATGGCGCCACTTGTAATGTCACTTAAGGTGGCGTTAGTTTTTAAGGCTGGACAGTTCTATGATATTGACTACACACCTAAAAAGACCAAAGGATCTACAGAGACATTAATGCAAAATGGTACTCACAATTTTTCTGATGAAATAAACGTAAAAGATATCTGGCTGTTTTTTGTGGAACACCTTACTCAGTGTGCCTAAGTTGTTGAATGAAATTATACAATTATAAAGGTCACAGGATTCAAGATTTTAAGACCCATGGAAGCAAAGATCAAGTGAAAATTGTAGGTGTTTTCTGTGAATATGTTTTTGTATAAGCTTTCTGAATCTAGAAACTAGAACTCTCTTTGGTCATTTGATAAACTGGAAGCCAAGAATGAGGACCTGTTCCTTTCTACAACTAAATTAGAATATTTAACCTAACCCAAGAGAAATGGGATTTGTCTCGGCTTGCCGAGAAATAAAGACCTAAATTCCAACTTTCATAATTAAGGAGATGAGGATTGGCCAGTTAGCTTAGCTGGTTAGAACACAGTGTTGTTACACTAAGGTCAAGAGTTCAGATCCCTGAAGCAGCCAGCTTCCAAACAAAACAAAATGTTAAGGTCAAATTAAGGAGATGGTTCTTCCTAATCTCACTGTTTTTAACCACCAATGCAGCCACAGGGGCAGGATTCCCATGCTCTGATTTCCCAGTTCAACTACTCACCTGTACCTTCTGGTGAACTCCAGTTATGCCTGTGATTTCCGGAAGAACTTACAGGTTTAGTTTCACTACCAGAAAAACAAACCATCTTATTAGGCAGCATAAGTACATACTACACATAGACCTTTACTTTTCTCACCTAATGATCTTGCAGGCCATACAGAGCCTATCTTCAATCAGTTCCCTCTGGTCTCAATTTTCCTGTTCACCCTACCCACATGATCACCCATGTGTTATAAATACTGACTTCTTCTAGATTTCTTGCTCCTTCTTTAAAAACTCATTAGAGATGGCATCACATTTTTCCTGCACATCATAGGAGCCTGCTTTGGCACTCTCAGAATTTTTGAGGTAGATCACTTCAGTGAGAAATCTTGAAATCTTAATTAACTGTGTTTTTCTTTTCTTCACCTCCTAGTATGTAGAACCTCTCTGGTCATTGCATAGAGGAAAGTTAGAACCATAATAATTGGAATGCAAGGAAAAATAAACATTGCTCAATTTTGACAAAAAAAAAAAATGGTTCTTGAATAGCTAAAGAAAGGTATGAATGATGCAGGGCTTAGACTTAATGCTGCAAGATTCAAATTGGAAAAAACACAGCAGTGGAGTTAGACACCCCCACCCCTGGGAGGCTGGGTTAGGGGAAGGTGTCTGAGAAGAGGAGGGGGAGATGGGAACAACCTTGCAAAATCAAAGGTGGAGGGTGGGAGAGAGTAAAAAAGGATGTGACCTCCAAGAACCTCATGAAAAGAAACTGTGTTAGCTTTGTGTGATTGCCCAGCAACTTCTAGCCCAATGTCGAGGAGTAGCGGGGAAGCTGAGCTCAAACCTGCAGACAAGTTGGTGCATTCAAAGAAGTACCNAAACAAAACAAAATGTTAAGGTCAAATTAAGGAGATGGTTCTTCCTAATCTCACTGTTTTTAACCACCAATGCAGCCACAGGGGCAGGATTCCCATGCTCTGATTTCCCAGTTCAACTACTCACCTGTACCTTCTGGTGAACTCCAGTTATGCCTGTGATTTCCGGAAGAACTTACAGGTTTAGTTTCACTACCAGAAAAACAAACCATCTTATTAGGCAGCATAAGTACATACTACACATAGACCTTTACTTTTCTCACCTAATGATCTTGCAGGCCATACAGAGCCTATCTTCAATCAGTTCCCTCTGGTCTCAATTTTCCTGTTCACCCTACCCACATGATCACCCATGTGTTATAAATACTGACTTCTTCTAGATTTCTTGCTCCTTCTTTAAAAACTCATTAGAGATGGCATCACATTTTTCCTGCACATCATAGGAGCCTGCTTTGGCACTCTCAGAATTTTTGAGGTAGATCACTTCAGTGAGAAATCTTGAAATCTTAATTAACTGTGTTTTTCTTTTCTTCACCTCCTAGTATGTAGAACCTCTCTGGTCATTGCATAGAGGAAAGTTAGAACCATAATAATTGGAATGCAAGGAAAAATAAACATTGCTCAATTTTGACAAAAAAAAAATGGTTCTTGAATAGCTAAAGAAAGGTATGAATGATGCAGGGCATAGACTTAATGCTGCAAGATTCAAATTGGAAAAAACACAGCAGTGGAGTTAGACACCCCCGCCCCTGGGAGGCTGGGTTAGGGGAAGGTGTCTGAGAAGAGGAGGGGGAGATGGGAACAACCTTGCAAAATCAAGGGTGGAGGGTGGGAGAGAGTAAAAAAGAATGTGACCTCCAAGAACCTCATGAAAAGAAACTGTGTTAGCTTTGTGTGATTGCCCAGCAACTTCTAGCCCAATGTCAAGGAGTAGCGGGGAAGCTGAGCTCAAACCTGCAGACAAGTTGGTGCATTCAAAGAAGTACCAGCACAGAGAAGCCATGCGAGCTGTCCTCACTGCTATGAGATAAGGTCTATCCATGACAACCACTTTATGGAGCAGGAAGATTACCAACAGAAGAGGTGGATGCTGTTGGGCACATGTGCACACACACACACACACACACACACACACACAGAGAGAGAGAGAGAGAGAGAGAGAGAGAGAAGAGACTCTGCTTCAAAACAAAAAGACTATACCTTTTGGCACCCAGACAGTCAGTTATGATGGGGATGGGAAAGTGACAGGTCCTGAATGTGGATAGGTCTGGACACTGATAGGATTTACCCCTGCTACAGATTTTTTCTTGCTGATATTGGCTGCTTTTGCTAATGCAACTTTGACATATTATTTTACTAGCAAATTCTAAGTTTTCTTACTCTGATTAAAAAATAACATCTGCAACAAAAAGGAAAACAAAACCTCTTTTTATTACTTGTGAGAAAAAAATAGAAAAGAGAAAGGAAAAAAAAAAAGGGATCCTGTTATGTGACCTACATACCTAATATTACCTTGATCTCGTTTCTAGAATAAACACAATAGCTAATAAGAAGACTGATTGTTAGATCATTTTAAGAGCAATAAATGCTAATTTAGAAAAGTTGAAAACATAAAGATATAAAAAGAGAGAAGTCATGTGTAAGGCCACCACACAGAGATAGTTCCATCTGGTATTTTATATGCAATCCCATACTATATTTTTAAGTACATGTTTTGATCAGTAATCATGATTTTCCCATAACAATATATTATGAGCACTTTCCCATTTTTAAATAACATCAAAAATTATGACAGATGGCTACACAGATGTCCATAGTATAGCTGTATCAAAATTTATTTAAACGTTAAGCTAATATTATAAAATTAGATTATTTTCAATTTCTACCATATTAAATAATGTTGTAAGAAGACTTTTTGCATGAATCTGTTTAATCATTTTTTAGAATAAACTCTTAAAAGTGAAATTACTAGTCGAAGGCCTTTCCTAACAATGGACATTCTTTTTTTTTTTTTATTAATGCTTATTTCATTGAAAAATACTGGCATCATTTTGTTTTCAATTGTGATTTATGATTAATAGTGAAGTTGATCGCTTTATCATATGTGGTCATATCCCTTTCTTAGCATGAGAATTATCTTTTCAGGGTTTTTACAAGTATTTCTATGAACAAATTCACTTTTTTCTTTGATTTATTGACCCAGAAAAAAAGTACATGTAAGATATAATGTAAATGTTTTTCATTTTGTTTATGATTCTTATGATATGCTAAAACTTTTAATTTATATATCCCAATTTACTAATTTTTAATTTTTCTTCTTTTTATTTAACACACACAAAAAGGCTTCCTCATCCCAATATTTATTCAACATCAATATTCAACAACCATATTGAGGATTTATTACACATCAAAGCGGAAGAGTAACTTTGACTTTTCAAAACTGATCATCAAGAACAATAAAGACTATGGCTTCATTTTTAACATTTAGAATTTTAACTTTAGAAGTTTTTGGTGTGTGGAACAGATAAATTTATTTTTATAAAATTGCTTCCTATTCATTTGTCATATGAGTATATAATGAATATAGTCAGTATAGTATGGTAGGTAGTATCAAGAGTTCTAGAATCAGACAGAATTGTTGTGCATTTTACTTCCACCACTTACCAGCTCTGTGTCCTTTGGCATTTTATTTTACCTTATCTGAGCCTCATTATCCCAAGCTGTAAAATGGAAATAATAATAGTTTCTACTAACTGGAACCCTATCTCTCACCATTTCTAAGAAAAATCAACTCAAAATAAATTGGACTTAACTGTGAAACTTGAAGCTATAAAACTACTAGAAGAAAACTTAAGGAAATGCGTCAGGACATTAGTCTGGGCAAAGATTTTGTGGATAAGACCTCAAAAACATAGGTAACAAAAACAAAAATAGACAAATGGGATTACATCACTAAAAAGCTTCTGCACAGGCAAGGGAAGCAAAAGCAAAGGAAACAATCAACAGAGTGAAGATTATCTGCAGAACAGGAGAAAATACTTGAAAACTATTCATCTGACAAGGGATTAATATCCAGATTATGCAAGGAACTCAAAATACTCAACAGCAAATAAACAGATAATCTGATTTTAAAATAGGCAAATGATCTGAATAGACATCTCTCAAAAGAAGACATACATATGGCCAAGAGGTACATGAAAAAATACTTAACATTATTAATCATCAGGGAAATGCAAATTAAAACCACAATGAGATACCATTGCAACTCAATTAGAATGGCTATTATCAAAAAGACAAAAAATAACATATGCCGGTGAGGTTGTGGAGAAAGGGGTACTCTTACACACTTTTAGTGGGAATGTAAATTAGTATAGCTACTATGGAAAACAGTATGAAGATTCCTCAAAAGACTAAAAATAGAACTACCATATGCTTTACCAATCTTACTACTGAGTATATATCCAAAGCAAAAGATATTGGTATGTCAAAGAGCTAACTCCACTCCCGTGTTTTCTGTAGCACTACTCACAATAGCTAAGATACAGAATCAACCTAAGTGCCCATCAATAGATGAATGGATAAAGAAAATTTGTTACATACATGTTTGTGTATAATGGATAAAGAAAATTTGTTACATACATGTTTGTGTATACATGTTTATACATGTGTACATACACACATACACAGTGGAATACTATTCAGTCATTAAAAAGAATAAAATCATGTCATTCATGGCAATATGTATGTGCTTGGGAACATTATGTTAAGTGAAATAAGCAAGGCACAGAAAGGAAAATACTGCATGTTCTCACTCATGGGGAAGCTAAAAAATTTGATCTCATAGAAGTAGGGAGTAGAGTCATGGTTACTAGATGCTGGGAAAAGCGGCAGGGGGGATAGTGAGAGATTGGCTAATGAATACAGAATTACAGTAACATAGGAGGAATAAGTTCTAGTGTTCTATAGCACTTAGGATGACTATAATTAACAACAATTTACTCTATATTTTCAAATAGAAGAGAGTATTCCGAATGTTCCTAATATAAAGAAATGATAAATTTTTGTAATGATGAATATGCTAAAAACCCTTATTTGATCATTACATATTCTATACATGTATCAAAATATTACATCATACCCCATAAATACATACAATTATTATGTGCCAATTAAAAATAATTTTGTAAATAATTCTACTGTTTTGGTGTTGGGTTAAGATTAAATGAGATACTTAATGGAAATGGTAAACAGTGCTTGTCATACAGTAAGTACTGTATAGACATGAGCTGAAATTATTAGCTATTATGTTTTTCCAAATGATTTGGAATGCCAATATTATGTACTAAATATATTACAAATATGCTTAATTTTTCTAACAGTCATATTATTTTTTTAAATATTTTATTTTATTTTATTTTGTCAATATACAATGTGGTTGATTAATTGTGACCAATTACCGAAACCTTCCTCCCACCTCCCTCTCCCACCTCCCTCCCAACAATGTCCTTTCTGTTTGCTTGTCATATCAATTTCAAGGAATTGTAATTGTTATGTCTTCTTCCCCCCTCCCACCTCTCTAGGTCCATCCAAGTCATTGCAAATGGCAGTATTTTTCTAATTATTAACTTTTATAACATTAGAGTAGTTTTTGTGATACACTGTTATAAACCTATTAACAAAGTTTCTTCCTCATTATTAATCTTTTTCTTCTCCCCCTTTCTAGCTATTATTATTCATTTACCAAGATGAACTTGCAAGACACTTTATCAGGTTCCAAAATTTATCCTGGTTAGATTTTGCCTTGAATGTAATTAACATGTAAGTTGATTCCATGAAAAAGTACTTACTTACGCTATTGAAGCATTCATTAAGATGCTTTAAAATGCTTTAAATGCTTTAAAATGCGTTAGAACTATGAGAAATAAATCTTCTGTCATGCTACAGATTGAATGTATGTGTTCCTCCAAAATTCATATGTCGAATCCCTAATTCCCTATGTGGTTAATGGTATTTGGAGACGGGGGTTTCAGGAAGTAGTTAGGTCATAAAGGTGGAGCCCTCTTGATGAGATTAATGCATAATAAGAAGAGACACAAGAGAGATTATCTGTCTCTCTGCCATGTGGGTGGGGACTCAGCAAAAAGGCAGTTATTTGCAAACCAGGAGAAGGGCCCTCAACAGACATACTGCATTTTACTGTGCTTGCAATTTATTGCATTTTCCAGATTTTTGCATTTTTTATAAACTGGAAGTTTGTGGAGACCCTGCATCAAGCAGGTCTGTTGACACCATTCTTCTAACAGCATGTACTCTGTGTTTCTGTGTCACTTTTTGGAAATTTCTGTAATATTTCAAACTTTTTCATTGTGTTATACCTGTTATGGTGATCTGTGATAAATGATCTTTGATGTTACTATTGTAATTGTTCTGGGGCACCACAAGCTGTGCCTATATAAGATGGCAAACTTAATTGATAAATATTGTGTGTGTTTGTTCTAACTGCTCCACTGACTGGCCATTCCTCCATCTTCCTCTCCTCAGGCCTCCACTTTCCCTGAGACGCAATAATATTGAAACTAGACCAATTAATACCCCTACAATGGCCACTAAGTGTTCAAGCAAAAGGAAGAGTCTCACATCTTTCATTTTAAGTCAAAAGGTAGAAATTACTAAGCTTAGTAAGGAAGGCATGTTGAATGCTGAGATGGGCTGAAAGCTAGGCCTCTTATGCCAGTAAGCCAACTTGTAAGTGCAAAGGAAAAGTTCTTGAAGAAAACTAAAAGTACTACTCCAGTGAACACATGAATAATAAGAAAGCAAAACAGTCTTATTGCTGACATGGAGAAAGTTTTGGTGGTCTGGGTAAAAGATCAAACCAGGCACAACATTCTCCTATGCCAAAGCCTAGTCCAGAGCAAGGCCCTGACTCTTTTCAATTCTAAGAAGGCTGGGAGAGGTGATAAACTGCAGAAGGAGAGTTTAAAACTAATAGATGTTGGTTCATGAGGTTGAATAAAAGAAGCCATTTCCATAACATAGAAGTAAATGGTGAAAAAGCAATTGCTAATGTAGAAGGTGTAGCACATAATCCAGAACATCTAGCTAAGATCATTGAAGTCAGCTGTACTAAACAACAGATTTTCAATGTAGATGAAACAGCCTTTCACTAGAGGATGTCTCAGACTTTCATGGCTGAAAAGGAAAAGTCAATGCCTGGCTTCAAAGCTTCAAAGAAAAGGATGACTCTCTTGTTAGGGGCTAACGTAGCTGGTGACTTTAAGTGGAAGGCAATGCTCACTTACCATTCCAAAAGTCCTAGGGCCCTTAAGAATTATGCTAAACTACTCTGCCTGTGCTCTACAAATGGTACAACAAATCCCAATGACAACACATTTGTTTACTATATACTTTATTGAACATTTTAAGCCCACTGTTGGGACATTCACAGAAAAAAAATTACTTCAACATATTACTGCTGTTCTCACCAGTGGCAGATCCCATCCCCAGCCTGGCCAAGTGCCTGCTGACCAGAGAGGTGCCTCCCTGGAGAGGCCCAAGACCCAAGGCAACCACACACCTGAGGCACCAGCAAGGGACCAAACAAACACTGAGGCAGCCAAGCCAAATTGGCAGCCCTGGCAGATTCTAGCCAGACAATAGTGTCAAACCAGTGGACCAGGAAATCCCTTGCCACAATGACTAAACATCATAGGAAAGGTACCAGAAATATGAAAAATCAA
>NW_007733060.1:67772-69329 GCF_000696425.1 Galeopterus variegatus | reverse complement strand
GAAAGCCCAGGACCAGATGGATTTACAGCAGTATTTTACCAAACATTCAAAGAAGAATTGACACCAATTATCTACAAACTATTCCAAAGGATTGAAACAAGGGCAATTCTCCCAAACTCATTCTATGAAGCAAACATCACCCTGATACCAAAACCAGACAAAGATACAGCAAAAAAAGAAAACTACAGGCTAATATCCTAGTTGAATAGAGACAAGAAAATCTTCAGTAAAATACTAGCTAACAGATTACAGCAACACATACACAAAATTATACACCATGATCAAGTGGGATTCATCCCAGGGATGCAAGGTTGGTTCAACATATGCAAATCAATAAATGTGATACACTGTATCAATAAAATCAAACACAAGGACCATATGATCATCTCTATTCATGCTGAAAAAGCATTTGATAAAATTCAACACTCGTGATAAAGACTTTGTACAAGTTAGGTATAGATGGAAATTATTTCAACATAATTAAAGCCATATATGATAAACCCACTGCCAATATCATCCTGAATGGGNAAAACACACTTAAAACATCCAAACAAAATTTAATAAAATGATAGGAGTAAATCAACACTTTTCAATAACAACTCTTAATGTAAAAGGATTAAATTCCCCAATCAAAAGACACAGACTGGCTGACTGGATTAAAAAGGAGGACCCAACTATATGCTGCCTTCAAGAGACCCACCTCACCTATAAAGACTCACAAAGACTAAGACTGAAAGGATGGAAAATGATTTACCATGCAAGCAGAAATGAAAAATGAGCTGGAGTAACTATTCTTACATCTGATAAAATAGACTTTAAAAACCATAAAAAGAGATAATGAGGGCCACTACATAGTGATAAAAGGATTCATCCATCAAGAAGACAAAACAATCATAAATATATATGCACCCAATGTTGGAGCAGCCAGATTTATAAAGCAAACTCTATTAGACCTAAAGAAGGAAATAGACACTAATATCATAATAGCAGGGGACCTGAACATCCCACTCTCAATATTGGACAGATCATCTAGGCAAAAAATCAGCAGAGAAATACAAGATCTAAACAACACTCTAGACCAATTGGACTTGGCAGATATCTACAGAACTTCCATCAAACAACCTCAGAATATTCATTTTTCTCATCAGCACATGGATCATTCTCCAAGATAGATCACATGTTAGGTCACAAATCAAGTCTCCACAAATTCAAAAAAAATGGAATTATCCCATGTATTCTTTCAGACCACAATGGATTAAAATTAGAAATCAATAACAAACAAGAACTATACAAACACATGGAAATCAAACAGCATTCTACTTAATGACATATGGGTCCAAGAAGAAATTAAACAAGTAATCAAAAAATTTATTGAAACTAATGAAAACAATGATACATCTACCAAAACCTGTGGGATACTGTAAAAGCAGTACTAAGGGGGAAATTTATCACAGTAAATGCTTACATCAGAAAAATGGAAAGATGGCAAGTAAACTACCTAATACTTCACCTTAAAGAACTGGAAAAACAAGAACAATCCAAACCCAAAGTTAGCAG
>NW_007733060.1:64883-66158 GCF_000696425.1 Galeopterus variegatus | reverse complement strand
CTGTCCCTGTTTGCAGATAACATGATCCTATATATCAAACAGCCTAAAGCCTCTACAAAAATAATCTTGCAGTTAATAAAGGATTTCAGCAAAGTTGCAGGATACAAAATCAACACAGAAAAATCTATTCTCCAATAGTGAACATGCAGAATAAAAAATCAAGAAAGGTTGCCCATTTACAATAGCCACCAAAAAAATAAAATACTTAGGAATGGGGTTAACCAAGGATGTGAAAAATCTCTGTAATGAGGACTATAAACCACTGCTGAGAGAAATTAAAGAGGACACAAGAAGATGAAAAGATATCCCATGCTCTTGGATTGGAAGAATTAACATTGTGAAAATGTCCATACTACCCAAAGTGATCTTCAAATTCAATGCAATGCCCATCAAAATTCCAATGACATTTTTCTCAGAAATGGAGAAATCTATCCAGATATTTATATGGAATAACAAAAGACCATGCATAGCCAAAGCAATTCTGAGCAAAAAAAAAAACAAAGCTGGAGGCATAACACTACCTGGCTTTAAACTATACTACGAAGCTATAATAACCAAAACAGCATGGTACTGACATAAAACCAGACACACTGATCAATGGAATAGAATAGAGAATCCAGAAATCAACCCACACACCTACAGCCACCTGATCTTTGACAAAGGCACCAAGCCTATACACTGGGAAAGAGACTGCCTCTTTAGCAAATGCTGATGGGATAACTGGATAGTCATACGCAGGAGAATGAAACTAGACCGATACCTCGCACCATATACTAAAATCAACTCACAGTGGATTAAAGAATTAAATATACACCCTGAAACAATAAAACTTCTCAAAGAAAACATAGGAGAAACACTTCAGGAAGTAGGACTGGGCACTGACTTCATGAATATGACACCAAAAGCAAGGGCAACCAAAGAAAAAAAATAAACAAATTGGATTATATCAAACTAAAAATCTTCTGCCCAGCAAAAGAAACTATCAACAGAGTGAAAAGACAACCAACACAGTGGGAGAAAATATTTGCAAAATATACATCTGAGAAAGGATTAATATCCAGAATATAAAAGGAATTGAAACAACTTTACAACAAAAAAAGTGTGGTCCGGTACGGGCACAACACTGAGGGTTGCGATCCGTTGCCGGTCACGAAAAAAGACAAAAAAAAAAAAAAAAAGTGTAACCCAATTTAAAAATGGGCAAAGGAGCTAAACAGGCATTTCTCAAAGGAAGAGATATGAATGGCCAACAGACACATGAAAAAATTTTCAACA
>NW_007733060.1:62237-64045 GCF_000696425.1 Galeopterus variegatus | reverse complement strand
CCAGCCCAAATGTCCATCATCAGATGAGTGGATATGGAAAATGTGGTATATCTACATAATGCAATACTATTCTGCTATAAAAAAAAGAATGAAATACTGCCATTTGCAACAATATGGATGGACCTAGAGAGAGTTATATTAAGTGAAACAAGTCAGGCAGAGAAAGAGAAATATCACATGTTCTCACTTTTTGTGGTAGCTAAAAGTAAATAAATAAATAAATACACAAACTGGGGGTAGGGAAGAAGACACAACAATTACAATTCCTTGAACTTGATACAACAAGCAAACAGATATGAGGCTGTTGGGAGAGAGGGGGTCGAGGGAGGAGGGAGGGAGGTTTTGGTAATGGGCCACAATAATCAACCACATTGTATATTGACAAAATAAAATAAAATTAAAATATATATATATATATATATACTACTGCTCATTGACAATGCACATGGTCACCCAAAAATCTGATGGAGATGATTAATGTTGTTTTCATGTTTTCATGCCTGCCAACTCAACATGAATTCTGCAGTCCATAAATAAAAATTATGTAAAGGAGTAATTTCAATTTCCAAATTTCATCATTTAAGAAATATATTTTGTAGGGCTATTGCTGCCATATATAGGGATTTCTCTGAATGATCTGGGTAAAGTCAACTGGAAACCTTGTGGAAAACATTCACCATTCTAGACGTCATTAAAAATATTTGTAATTCATAGGATGAAGTCAAAATGTTAAAATTAACAGGAGTCGAGAAGAAATTAATTTCAACTCTCATGGATGACTTTGAGTGGTTTGAGACTTCAGTGGAAGAAGTAACTTCAGATATGATGGAAAAAGTAAGAGAACTAAAATTAAAAGTGGAGCCTGAAGATATGACTGAATTGCTGCAATCTCATGATAAAAGGTTTACAGGTGAAAAATTGCTTCTTATGGATGAGCAAAGAAAGTAGTTTCTTGAAATGGAATCTACTCCTGGTGAAGATGCTGTGAACTTTATTAAAATGACAACAAAGGATTTAGAATACTGCACAAACTTAGTTGATAAGGTGGCAGCACGGTTTGAGAGTATTAACTCCAATTTTGAAAGAAGTTCTACTGTGGGTACAATGATAACAAGCAGCAATACACGCTACAGAGAAATCTTTTTGTGAAAAGAAGAGTCAATTCATGCAGCAAACTTCACTGTTGTCTTATTTTTAGAAATTTCCACAGCCAATCCAACTTTCAGCAACCACCACCCTGATCAGTCAGTAGCCATTAACATTTAGCAAGACCCTTCACCAACAAAAAGATTATGACTCAATGAAAATTCAGATGAGCATTAGTGTTTTTTAACAGTAAGTATTTTAAAATTAAGGCTTGTACATTGCTTTTTGCTATTGCATGCTTAATAGAATACAATATAGTGTAAACCTAACTTTATATGCACTGAGAAATAAAAGAATTAATGTGACTCACTTAATTGCTATATTCTATTTATTGTGGTGGTCTGGAATCAAACCCAAAATATCCCAGGTATGCCTGTAATGGGTTTTACTCAAGGATAATAAAGAGAAGATGCCCCCAAAAGCATATTTAAGGACCAACAGCTGAAAATTTCTCAAATATGGGAAAAGAGTGCATCTGGGTACAGAAAAGAGACATCTAGGTGCAGGAAGCCAGAGGTCTCAGAGGAAATTCAACACAAAGAGAAGTTCACGAAGGCACACCATAATCAAATTGCCAAAAATCAAAGACAAAGAAAGAATGTTAAAAGTAGCAAGAGATAATAAATATATCACATTCAAGAATGTATTAATGTGGCTATCAG
>NW_007733060.1:51199-62106 GCF_000696425.1 Galeopterus variegatus | reverse complement strand
GTGACTCACTTAATTGCTATATTCTATTTATTGTGGTGGTCTGGAATCAAACCCAAAATATCTTCCAGGTATGCCTGTAATGGGTTTTACTCAAGGATAATAAAGAGAAGATGCCCCCAAAAGCATATTTAAGGACCAACGGCTGAAAATTTCTCAAATATGGGAAAAGAGTGCATCTGGGTACAGAAAAGAGACATCTAGGTGCAGGAAGCCAGAGGTCTCGGAGGAAATTCAACCCAAAGAGAAGTTCACGAAGGCACACCATAATCAAATTGCCAAAAATCAAAGACAAAGAAAGAATATTAAAAGTAGCAAGAGATAATAAATATATCACATTCAAGAATGTATTAATGTGGCTATCAGAAAATTTCTCAGCAGATATCCTTGCAAGTCAGGAGAGAGTGAAATAATATATTCAAAGTTCTGAAGGAAAAAAACTGCAATCCAAGATGACTTTACCCAGCAAAACTGCATTTCAGAAATGAAGGAGAAATAAAAATTTTTCTAGACAACCATAAGCTAAGGGAGTGCATCACCACTAGTGGTGCTTTACAGAAAATGCTAAAGGGAGTTCTTTAAGCTGAAATGACAGACTACTAATTAATAACAAAAATGTAGGAAATTAAAAATATCAATGATATTAAATAATACATGGTCATATTCAGAATACTGTATTACCAGAAGAGTAGTATATAAAGCAGTTTTATCCATACTAGGAAGGTTAAAAAATAAAACTATTTAAAACAACTGTAGCTAGAATAAATTGTTAAAGAAAACAAATTTTAAAAAATGTAAATGCTGACATCAAAATCACAAAAGGTGGGGGAGGTGGGAGTAGAGCTTTTGCATGTGATTAAAGCTAAGTTGTTATCAGCTAAAAAATAGACTTACAAGAATAAGATGTTTTATGAGCTGGCCGGTTAGCTCAGTTGGCTAAAAGTGTGGTGCTGATAACATCAAGGCCCAGGCTTTCATCTCTGTTCTGGCCAGCCACCAAAAATAAAAGAAGAGATGTTTTATGTAAGCCTCGTGGTAACCACAAACACAAAGCAAAACCTACAGTAGTTGCACAAAATATAAAATGAAAATATTTAAATTATACCAGCACAGAAACCCACTAAACCACAAAGGCAGATAGCAAGAGAGGAAGAAAAAAATAAAGAACCTACAAAACAACCAGAAAAAAAATTACAAAATGGCAGTAGTAAGGTCTTGCCTATCAATAATTACCTTGAATGTAAAACAATTGAATTCACCAATCAAAAGACATAAAGTGACTAAATGGATTGAAAATTTAAAAAAAACAATAATAATAGGATTCAAATTTATGCTGCCTACAAGAGATTCACTTTTCCAGTAAGGACACACATAAACTGAAAGTGATATTCCACACAAATAAAAACCAAAAGAAAACATGGGTAGCTATACTTACATCAGAAAAAAATAGACTTTAAGTAAAAAACCATAAAAAGAGAAAAAGAGGGTCACCATATAAGGATAAATGGGTCAATTTGCCAAGAGGACATAACAGTTATAAATATATATGTCCCCAACATTAGAGCACCTAAATACATACAGTAATTATTAAGTGATTCAAAGGAAGAGAGAGACTGAAATACAATAATAATGAGGTACCCCAATACCCCACTTTCAACAATGAATAGATCATCTAGACAGAAAATAAATAAGGAAACATTGGACTTTAATTATATTTTAGACTAAATGGACCTAACAAACATATACAGAACATTTCATCCAACAGCAGCAGAATACAAATCCTATCAAATCCACATGGGACATTCTCCAGAATATGTTAACTACAAATTGAATCTTAACATGTTTAAGGGAATTGAAATCATATCAAGTATCTTTTTGGATTGCAAGGGCATGAAACTAGAAATCAATAACAGGAGAAATCTTGGAAAACTCATAAATGTGTGGAAATTAAACAACATGTTCCTAAAAAACCAATGTTTACAGAAGAAATAAAAAAGAAAATCAAAATACCTTTAGATAAACAGAAACGAAGACACAACATATCAAAACTTATGGGATGCAACAATAGCAATGCTAAGGGGGAAATTTATAGCAATAAACATCTATAACAAAAAAGAAGAAAGATCTTAAATTTAAAAATCTGATATTCCACCTCAAGGAACCAGAAAAAGATGAACAAACTAAGTCAAAAGTTAGAAGGAAGGAAACAATAAAGATCAGAGCAGAAATAAAAGAAATAGAGAATAGAAAACATCAAAAAAACTAAGTTTTTTTTTAGAAGATACACAAAATTGACAAACAGTTAGTCTAACTAGGGAAAAAAGAGAGAAGACAAATAGATAAAATCAAAAATTAAAGAGGAGACATAACAATAGATAATCACAAGGGATTACAACAGGTATCACAAAGGATTATAAGAGATTACTATGAATAATTATATGCCAATAAATTGGATAATCTAGAAGAAAATGGATAAATTTCTAGACACATTAAACCTATCAAGACTGAATTATGAAGAAATCAAAAATCCAAACTGACCAATAACAAGTAAACTATGAGACTGAATTAATAATAAAAAGTATACCATCAAAGAAAAGCCCAGAACCAGAAGCTACATGGCTGAATTCTACCAGCCATTTAAAGAACAACTAATATCAATCCCTCTTAAACTCATTCAAAAAATCAAAGTAGAGGAAATATCTCCAAACTCATTTTATGAGCCCACCATTACCCTGATAGCAAGGCCAGCCAGGGACACTACAAGAAAAGAAAATTACAGGACAATATCCCAGACGAACGTAAATGCAAAAATCCTTGACAAAATATTAGCAAGCTGAATTCAACAACACGTTAAATAGTCATTCACCATGATCAAGTGGGATTTATCCCAGGGATGCAAATATGGTTCAACAAACACAAATCAATAAATTAATAGAATGAATAATAAAAACAATATGATCATCTCAATAGATGCAGAAAAAGCATTTGACAAAATTCAGCATCCTCTCATGATAAAAACTTTTAACAGATTATATAAAAGAAATGTATCTCAACACAAAGGCCATATATTACAAACCAATAGATAACATTACGCTCAACAGTGGAAAGTTGAAAGCTTTTCCTCTAAGATCAGGGACAGGACAAACACGCCAACTCTCACCACTTCTTTTCAATGTAGTACTAAAAGTCCTAGCCAGAGCATTTAGAAAAGAGAAAGACTGTGTTAATAAGAAAGGAGTGAAATTGTCTCTATTTTGCTGGTGACATGATCTTATACGGAGAAAAACCTAAAGACTCCACTGAAAAACTGTTAGAACTGATAAGCAAGTTGAGTAAAATTGCAGAAAACAAAATCAACATACAAAACTCAGTAGTGTTTTTATATGCTAGTAAGAAACTATCCTAAAAGGAAATTAAGAAAAAAATCACATTTATAATAGCATCGAAAAAAGTAAAGTACTTAGGTATAAATTTAACCAAGGAAGTAAAAAACCCATATACTGAAAATTATAAAACACTGTTGAAAGAAATCAAAGAAAACAAAAATACATGGAATGATATCTTATGTTTGTGAATTGGAAGAAATAATATCATTAAAATATCCAAAACACCCAAAACCACTTATATATTAAATGCACTCCTTATCAAAATTGCAATGTCATTTTTCACAAAAATGGGAAAAAAAATACTTAAATTTGTACACAACCACAAAAGACTCCAAATAGCCAAAACATTCTTGAGCAAAAAGAACAAAGCTGGATGCATCCCACTCTGATTTTAAAATATATTATAAAGCAATTGTAATCAAAACATCATGGTACT
The DNA here is from genome assembly GCF_000696425.1 of Galeopterus variegatus. Taxonomy (NCBI): domain Eukaryota; kingdom Metazoa; phylum Chordata; class Mammalia; order Dermoptera; family Cynocephalidae; genus Galeopterus; species Galeopterus variegatus. The sequence goes on along the minus strand of NW_007733060.1, from coordinate 58,287 downwards.
GACATAAAAATAGAAACATTGACCAATGCAAAAGGATAGAAAGCCCAGAAATAAACTGGCACATTTACAGTCAATTGATTTTCAAATAGGTAGCAAGAACACACAATAGGAAAAGGATAGCCTCTTCAATAAACAGTGCAGGCAAAACTGGTATCTACATGCAGAAGATTAAATTAGATGAGTATTTCACACCATATACAAAAATCAACCCAAAATTGGTTAAAGACTTAAACATAAGTTATGAAACTAAAACTGCTAAAAGAAAACATAGGCGTAAAGCTCCATAACACTAGTCAGTGCAATGATTTTTTGGATATGACCCTAAAAGTACAGGCAACAAAAGCAGAAATAGACAAATAGGATTACTTCTCCACAGCAAAGGAAACAATTAACAAACTGAAGAGACAACCCACAGAATGGAATAAAATATTTGCGAACCATAGGATAGATAAGGGGATAATTCCAAAATATATAAGGAGCTCAAACAATTCAATATCAAGGAACAAATAACCCAATTAAAAAATGGGGACATGATCTGTACAGACATTTCTCAAAAGAATACACACAAATACCCAAAATGTACATGAAAAATGCTCACCATCACTAATCTGTAGTGAAATTCAAATTAAAACCACAATGGAGATATCACCTCACACCTGACAGAATGGCTTTTATCAAATAGATTGAAGATAAGTGTTGGCAAGGATGTGGAGGTAAAGGAACTCTATTACATTATTGCTGGGAATGTAAATTAGTACTGCCATTATGGAAAACAGTAAGGAGGTTCCTCAAAAAATTAAATATAGAACTACCATCTGATCCAGCAATCCCATTTCTGGGTATATATCCAAAGGAATTAAAATTAATATATCAAAGGGATATTTGCCCTCCCATGTTCATTGCAACATTATTCATAATAGCCAAGATAGAGAATTAACTTAAGTGTCCAACAACAGATGAAAGGATAAATAAATTTTGGTATATATACACAATGGAATGCTATGCAGCCTTTAAAAAGAAGGAAATTCTGTCATTTATGACAATGTGGATGAACCTGGAGAATATTACACTCTGTGAAATAAGCCTGAACATAGGGCTTATAACAGAAAAACATATAACAAAAAGACACGTACCACATAATCTCACTTCTATGTGGAATCTAAAAAAGTTGAACTCATAGAAGTAGAGAGTAGAACAGTGGTCACCAGACGTGAGGGTGTGGGGAGGAGATAACGGAAAGTTACTGATCAAAGGATCCAAAGTTTCAAACAGACAGAAGGAAGAAGTTTGGAGATGTATTGCATAGAAAGGTGACTATAGTCAATAATAATATATTATATATTTCAAAATAACTAAGAGTAAATTTTAAATATCTCATCACAAAAAATAATGAGTAAACGAGGTGAGAGATATGTTAATTTGCTTGATTTCAACATTCCACATTGTATGCGTATATCAAACATCACTGCATCCCCCATAGATATATACAATTATCAACTGCCAATTAAAAATAATATTAATAAAAAATAAAAAGAATAAAAGAGAATGAGGAAGACTGTCAATGTTGACCAACATGGAAACAGACAATGCGACACTTGGAATATGATTTTAAAATAAAATACATAGAGCAGTACCACAACATATATTTCCCTGGCTAAAGATGTCAATAAATTCTCAGAGGGATTCTGGTCAACACTTGTCCCACACAGTTGTCACACCTACAAATTATTTTTCTTGCTCACTATATATTTAGTGGTTACTATCATGTGTAAATAAAACTTCATTTTGAGGATTCAATTTTTCTACTTAATTTCCTTAAAAAACAATACTGAGTGAAAATAACAGGTTTAAGTATTCTTAAAAAGAAATCCATCACACAAAATAAGAACATTTTCAGAAACCTATTAAGAGCATCAGTTGCATCCGAAATTCAGCTTTAACTATGCCAATTTATAAAGAAAAGTCAACATATGAGTCTATTTTTTAAAGATCACGCTACTTGGATGTTAAAAAGAGACTTTTTTTCCGAAATATCACTACTTTAACATGATTATAAAGTAGATTTTAAAAAATCTAATCTGTAAGCTTAGCATCACAAGTTTTCATGAGCGAAATTTCTTGACCATCATTCCTGCACAACATTTTTCCCTAGTGCAATGTACAAAAGAAACTCACACTTTAAAGTGATTCTGAATTTTATCTGCAGGTTATTATCCATGTGTTAAATAAAATACCAAAGTGGAAACATCTCAGAAATGAGAATGAAAAGGGAGAAAGCCAAAAGACGACCTCCTGATGTAACATTTAAAATGAAAACTGTTTATTTGACAGATCTGTGTCTTCACTTTCCTGCAAGGCTACAAGTTATCAGAATTTCTCATGCAGTTGAGACCTTTCCCACTCAGTGGCTTTCTCCTTTTTCCCATTAACCTTTTCCTTGAAGCAGGACCATGCATATTAACACAGCAAGAGTGTTAAAGGAAGCTTTGTAGAGATTAATAATGAAAGGGACTTTGCACTTCTTGTCAAACCAGCCGAGTGGTTTCTCCTTCCGTCTCACGAAGGAACAGTAAGGGCTTTTCCAGATGGACAGGGACAAGGGGCAAACATACCCATAGTTAGCCTCTCTGGGGAAATGGGACAAATACAAATGAATCCTTGTCCTTGGTTGTACTTTCCATTTAATAGTTAGTAAGTATTAACAGCCTGATAGCTATGCCAAATTATGAGAGAAAAATCATTAGCCTGTTTTATTCTACAGAGAAGGAATTTTTCTGTAATCACTTGTCTTGTTTTAATGTAATAATGACTGGCTATGTTAGTAGAAGGCAAACAATAGCAAAATCAAATATATGCAACCTTATTTTAACAGAAGAAAATGAAGAATTCTGTAAACACTAATTGACATTTTATCTGAATAAAAAATAAAAAAATGCGTGTTTGAGTAAATTGACTTATAGTAATAGAATTTGTGCCTCCAGATAATTAAGTGAATCAAGCTACTACGAACAAAAAATGAATCCATGGTAATTTTGTTAAAATGCTGTTTATAAAAGGCGATTGTGTGTAAGAATTACACTAGTCTCCATTGCTGAAATGCAGTGTTTCTTCAAGATTTCGTATTGCAACAGAAACACACAGACATGTTATCTACCAAGTCTTCCCTTGGCAGACTGTTTCCTGATCATTAATGTTATTCCAGTAAGCAATGGAGCATTTTCCTAGCTGTGAGAGTTGGTTTATCTCACTTCAGGACCATTTGTAATAAATCAGAGGTTTAAGGTCACACAATCAGCAGATGGTTCATTGAGGACCCAAATCTAAGTCCTGCATTCTCTGAAGCTCTTGTTCTTTCCACTGCTCTAGAATCAAAACATGCAAGAGAGAGTTGTGCTACATGCACAGTCGGTATCAACTCACTTGGTGGTCATTTCCTATAAACGAAAATGAAATCTACCCATCCAATCTGCAATTCATCTCAAATATTTTTATATTAAATTCAGACACAAGCTCATAATTTCCACCACAGCATTTTACAGCTGCATAACAAGTTTCTTTTTAATTTTGTTTCACTAATACAACATGAAAGGCTACATTTTTGCTTATCACTCCTTTATAACCAGTAAAAACTGACTTTAAATAGTCCACTCAGTTAAAATCTTAGTCATTTCATATTGTTGAATTAAAGTAATTTAATGTACGGATGGAGCCATCTCTTTATTAAACAATATATTTTAGTTTCTGATTTACACTAAAGGTACATCAAAGAAAATCCATACAGGACCAGGTATCTAATCTAGCTGCATCTCCAGGGTTACTCATGGCCCCCTAGTTTGAAGAAGTACAGGGAATTTAAATTGGAGAAAAGAGAATGGCACTTACATTTCTCCTCATCGCTGTTGTCCCCACACTGATCTGTGAAGTCACACACATTGTCAGGAGGCAAAGAGACCCCATTGTCACACTGAAAGGCTTCTGTTCCTTGCTGACCCAGTGGAGAAATTAAAACACAAGAAATCCAAAGGAAACAAAAAGCTTCATGCATTGGGAATTCCAACATTCTGGCCAGGAAGAAGAGCATTGTCTGAATTGTCTATTAGAGATCAGGCAGTTGCAATAGGTGAGTCCATCACTGGAAACATTCTTTTTCTTTTCTCTATTCTTTGTTCTCCATATTTGCTTTTTAGGACTGGATACGATTGGTAACTATCTGCAACACTAACAAGTGACTCTCAGGGCAGTTAATTTGCTCTTGCAGAGGAGTGTCTTTAGGAAATATTTAACTGGAGTAATTGCACCATTTCTGTATCTAGCTAAACGTGGGTGTTTATTGCCCTATGTATACCATGCTTAAACAATTTAAGCCTTTGTGATTATACTATCTCCTAGAGAAAATTTTAAAAAATAAAGAGCAGGTACATAAATAGACATGGCTGGGGACCCACAATAAAGTTATAAATTGTATGCAAATTTTCTATATTAATCTCTATGCTCACTTAATCGCCCTCATATAATTTAGAGCATTATTGTGGTTACTAAAACATATTCAAATATTACAGGCCCAATTATTAGAAATGCTCAATGAGAATGAAATGCTTATCCTTTATTATTGCATGGAAACCTCATGTTGTTTGTTGAGATAGATTAGGAATCACAGATTTTTAAAAGTTGAAGGTACATTAGAGATCATTATTTTATAGCTCATGTAACTCGGGCCCAAGGAGGTATATATGAGAAAATACAGCAAGTTGATGTTAGAAACTAGAGCTCAAATATCCTGCTGCTGAACACAGTGTAATTTCTTCTATAGCACACTGATTTGCCTATCAGTTTATCATAATTTGTTTTTATAAGTAAAACACATGACTTCAGGATGTATATTCAGAATAAACAGTATACTGAAGTTGAAATCACACAGACATATAAAATATAAAATTCGATGAAGGTGAATAATTATAGAAATTTTATGAAGTTGAATATTAAAAATTCCCCTTTATATTTGATTTCTTAAAGGCATGTTAAAGTTCTTTTTCAACTAGTTCTTTTTTAAATTCTTGCAATGAAGTTGTAAAAGACAAAGATACCCATGAGACCCTAGGAAGCAATTGGATAATGCAGAATGGAAAGGTCCATAGATCAGGGACAGAGAATGCATCTGAGCATTTTAAAAAATGGTAGGAAAGTAAATTTTCCCTATATTCCAGAGAGAAAACACACACACACATACACACACATCTAAGATGTGGGCATACAGAATTTGGGGGGTAGTCCATAATTTTGCCCTACAACTGAGCACTCCACATAATCTATCATTTTGCCCTTTGCATCATTCCTGTTTCAGAAATATGTCTTCTCTTTACCTCTCTGTTTTGCAAATGAACATTAATTAATACCTTGTCTAGTTCTCTTTCTTTGATTGTCTCTTAAATGTTGATTATCCTCATTGTTTCATGGTATGTCCCCCTCTCTGCACAGATTAATTTTTTTTTCCAGATTTTCTCTTTACTTCCATGATTTCAAGTACTATCTACNTGTTGATTATCCTCATTGTTTCATGGTATGTCCCCCTCTCTGCACAGATTAATTTTTTTTTCCAGATTTTCTCTTTACTTCCATGATTTCAAGTACTATCTACTTATTTTTGTCTCTCCTCAGTCTATATTTGCAGTCCTAATATGCATCTCTCCTTCCTGGCTATCCAGATTTTCTCTTTACTTCCATGATTTCAAGTACTATCTATTTATTTTTGTCTCTCCTCAGTCTATATTTGCAGTCCTAATATGCATCTCTCCTTCCTGGCTACCCCCCCCACACACACACACACACATCACAGACACACACATGCACCCTAATCGACATGTCTACTTAAATCAAAAACTAAACTCATCTTCCTTTCCCCTACCCAAACAACCAGCTATTACTCCCGTGTTCCATGAATCAATGAACGGTACCTTCATCTGTCCGAGTGCCCAAGTACAGAATCTCTGTGTTGTTCCTGGACTACTCTCACCTACTCTGTCAGTCACCAAATCCTGTACATTCTGTATTTCAGCTGAAGACCTCATCCATTCTCATCTCAGCAACATCCCAAACTAGGTGTCTCTACTACCCACAATCACTTTTCATTCTGCAGGCAGAATTATCATTCTAAAGTACAAATCTACTCCTACATCTTTCCCTCTCTAATCAATATAAATGTCACACTCCTTAATGTAGCTTGAAAATACACCTGACCTGTTAAGGTTCAATGTTTGTTATACCCTCTTTTCTCTTAGTTACAACCAGAACTACTGTGCTGGCAGTTTTCTGAGCATACCATCTCTCAACTTCAGATCTAGGATCCCTCACCCAATCATCAGATTAATATTAATTATTCTTTACATTTCAGCTTAGAGGACTTTCTGTAAGATATCTTAGCTGATTTTCCCAGGCTGGGTTAAGATTCAATCCTGGGTTCTCTAACAGTCTTCAATATTCATTCATCTTAACTCTTATTGGTCCAACATGGTCATTGTTTTCTTGATTCTGTCACTGGCCTATAAGAATGCAGTAGGTTGTACATTAGATCTCTAGACTTGTTCATCCTACATATCTGCTACTTTGTATCCTCTCACCTATATCTCCCCATTTCCTCCCCACCCACCCCTGGTAACCACTGTTTTGTACTCTGTCTCTACATTTGAATTTTCTTTTTTTTAGATTCCAGATAAGTGAGATCATGCATGCAATATTTTTCTCTGTGTCTGGCTTATTTTACTTAGCATGATGTCCTCCAGTCTCATTCATGTTGTGGCAACTGGCAAGGTTTCATTCTTTTTTTAGGGCAGTATAATATTCCATTGTATATACGTACCATAGTTTTTTATCCATTCAGCTGTCGATGGACACTTAGGTTGTTTCCATATCTTGGCTATTGTGCACAAGTCTAAAGATCTAATGTGCAATGGGAGGACTTTAGGTAATAAAACTGTACTGTATACGGGATTCACGCTAAATGAGTATATTCTAGCTGCTCTTACCACAAAAACAAAAAAAAATGGCTAACTGTGAGATGATGGATATGTTAATTTGCTTTACTATAATAACCT
>NW_007733060.1:30897-50353 GCF_000696425.1 Galeopterus variegatus | reverse complement strand
TGTGTTATTTTTAAAGATTTTGTACTACAAAATTTTGTATTGCAATTTTAAATTACAGTGGCAATATACTCCACCATCCCCTGACACCACGTAAGTGATTATACCACATCAAAGCTCACTTCAGGTTTTCCTCTTTAAGAAAGAAAGGAAGAGAGGAAGGGAGAGAGAGTAAAAAAGAGAAAAGAATATAGAGGGAAGAAGAGAAAAAATAAAAGAGGGGAAGAGAGAAGAAAAGCAAAAGAGTGTAAACAGGCATGCAAAGAGAAAAACATTTCAATTTTATATTCTGATTACAAATTCAGGTCTCATAACATTTTAACATGTTCACTATTCTCCATTTAGGAAAAAAAAAAAAAAGAATCATGTATTCTGTTGCTGCAATAGCTGTTTATTGCCTAGTTTTAGCTGGTAAATGTTTTATTAACTGTTACTACCAATTAAAAATAATATTGCCCTATGGTGTTTCAAGTGTCATTCATTATTTAGATAAGAAATGAACCAGAACAATGACGGCCAAAGTGAAATCACTATAATCTGGTAGTATGATATTTTATAATAGAAATTTATATTTTGTTTCTAAAAGATAAAATTATTTCAACTTATAAATTTTTATCACTTCTCCGCTAATTGTACCAGATGGAGCGAAGAATAACGGAATACTGGTAGCACCTAGGGCTGTTTTTATCCAGTTTATTGAGGAAGGAAAAAAAAGCTTATTAGATCCCATTGCTCTAACACTGTGCTGGGTGCTTTATATACATTGTCTCATTATGTCTAAAATATCCTTTTGTATTGTTCCCTATTTTTACCTCAAAAACTATTACTCAGATATAGTAAGCACTTGTCGAAGGCCATATAACTACTAAATGATGGAGCTTGAATGTGATCCCAAGATAGGAAAAAAAAGTCCATATTATTTTAATTGAGTTACATCGGCAATGATTTTCATCGTGGATTATAAAGCCCTTGGGTGAGATTTCCAAAAGGCAAAATATTCCAAAGTGACAGAATAAACCTCTTAAATACATGGTTTTTTCCTTTTTAAAAATAGTGAGCACCTATTCTATGCTAGACATTGAGTATAGCTAGAAGAAAGACGTGAAAGATACAATGAAAAAAGCATGTCTATAACCTTAAAAGAATTTACAACTTGGGGAAGGGTGCGTGAAGACATTTACAGAATATGTACACACACTTCCAGTTTTGGCAAAAATAGTAAATTACATTTTCTGTAAAAAATAAGCCAGCTCTAACCACAAAAAACTATGTATTGAATGGAATGAAATATAAAATACTTTTAAATGTATTACAGTACTGAGATAGCAAAATGTAAAGCAAACCTCAAGTTGAAAGGGAGATGGGAGGATACAGAGTTGGCATGAGAGTTCACTACTAAAAGACTATCCTGAAGAATATTTTAAGGAAAATTCCAGAATTAATGCAACATAATCATTGAAAGAAGGGATGAGATACATGACAAAAGGATAAATGAAAACTAAAGCCATAACTGCAGATAAAAGACAGCCAGATCCTTATCCTTAAAAGATGAACTGAAAACATTATTTAAAAGAAAAAGATTTGGATGTGCCTAACATGGGTAATTAGAACTGATATCCTTGCATAAAACCAGAAAAAAAATTTGGCACCTTTGACAAGCCACTTCAGCATTCCCATAGATTATGATTATCCAAATAAAAGCTCACAGTGAAAAATTAACCGGCACACAGGAAGGATGTCTTTATGACTCAGAGACATCACAATCAAACAAACAAACATAGGCAGAAGTAGACATCCAAAGATTTTATATGTTGGCATTATGTGATGGAAAATATAAAATAACTATGTATCAAATACTAAAAAGACTAAAGTTTAATAATGAGCACAAGGAACAAGAGACTAACAAAAATAACAAAAATAGGCATGATTTTGTAAAAGGATGATTAAATATATAATTGTTTAAAATAAAAACAAAGTAGATGGAATAATACAGGAAAAATGTGAATACAGAATTAGTGAATTGGAAGATAGATATGAATAAATTATACAAACTGCAACACAAATATATATGGAAAATATAAAAAATATATAGCTTAAGAAACCTGGAACACAAAATGACGGGTCCAACATATGACTCAATGAAGCTTATAGGGAAGATAAAAGAGAAAATAGAAAGAGACAACATTTGAAATAAAAATTTTCCAGAAATACAGACAGACCACTTATCAGGGGGCAAGATAAGTGAAAATGAATATTCAGCTAGATTCTTTGTAGTTAAACAGAATTCCAAAGAAAGGGGAAGTTCTTAAAATCAACTATGGAGACAAAATATATTACCTACAAATCAATATTATTTAGTCTAGCATTTGACTTTTCAACAGCAACAATGTAAGCAGACAGTGGAATAATGTTTTCATAGTGATGAGAAAAAAATACAATTGAACTTAAACTGAGTAGCAACCTAAGAGTTTATTCAGGACATGGGATAAAATAGAGAAATTTGTGGATGCTTAAAAGCGGAGAGAATTTATTCTCAACAGCCCCTAACTAATAGATATACTTTAAATTTTGCATCCAACAAGAATATATGGAAATAAAATACTAGCTCATAAAACTAGTTTCAATGTATTTCACAGACTCAATATTACACAGATGACTTTCTCTGGCAATCACACTCAGTGCAAAACTAGAAAATAAAAAATTTAAGAAAACATGAAGTTGAAAACTTTAAAAAAACTAACAAGCAAAAAAAAAAATGTAAGTTATATGGAATTGTGAACAGATGCCCCAGGTATGTGAGCCATCTGCCTCTGGAATTTATTTGGGACTTCAGGACCTGCTTAAGTCTGGTCTTGTGCATGCTGCTTCCACTGATGATGGAGTGCAGCTTGGTACACTCAAATGTATGGCTTGGTGGATCATATTACATTCCATTCATTTTGAGTAGCTTAAGTTGCAGGGCCATTTTTGCCTCATGGTGAGGAGTTTAGTCTCTATCTGAACCCAACAGCTATTTCTCAAGAGGGGAATAGCTCTTTGCTGGCTTTGCTCCAAAATGATAGGAATTTGCAATGTGATTCTCTTTCAGAGTTTGACAGTCTTATGGAACATACTAGTAATCTTTCACAGATCCTTGCACTGTGGGTTTAAGCTTAAGAAAATTCCCCTGTTTTAAGTACCACATGGTCTTATGTTTTCCTTAGTATACGGCTTTCTTTCAACATTCAAACAAGCCAACCAAATGTGTATCTCCTTTGAGAGTTACCTTCATTCCCAGTAATTTCGTGAAGGTGTCAGAACCCTATGAATCCATGGGTTTATCACTCAATCTCTGTTATATATGGGTTTCACCAAGGTATTTAGGGAACTTGCTAATCTGTGCTTACCAGATGCTGTTGGAAAAATGCCCTTTCTGTAGTAGGTGAGCACAACCCTCCATGCAACAAGGAGACAGTCAAAGCCTTGTAGACCACATTATGACTCAGAGCAAGTAAGTTGATAGTGCTCTGAAGTAAGATAGTGAAGATGTATTAATTGAAATCATACACTCTTAATTGAAAACAAAATATGTCTAGAGTTTTCTGTTTTGGAGGATAAAGAAATCAATACCTTTTCCACACTGCTAGTGGTACAGATGCTTCACTGATTTGTCAAACTAGAGAGTGACAGTAATTAGGGTCAATGGTGCTACTGATTTCTGCCACTTCTCCGGGGGTGATGTTTCCCTTTGTTTATCTTTACCTGTACAAAAAAAGAATTAACATGGCATGCCTGAGTGCTACACAGTGGCATAACAATGATTCAGTCACCGATGGACTGCATATGCAACAGTGTTTGGAGCAGTAGGCTATACCACATAGCCTAGGAGTGTAGTAGGCTAAAGCACCTGGGTATGTAAGTACACTCTACGATGTTTGCACAAGGATGAAATTGCCTAACGACACAGAACATATCCCTGTTGTTAAGGGATGTATGACTGTACTTAGTGAAAAGTCCTGTGTGCCAGGTTGGTGTTGACTAGCATTGGGGAACTTCCATTTGATGAGGGTTCCCAACATTCCTTAACTGACAATAGGATTTGACTGTGCTTAAACTGTTTGCACAAATAATGTGGTTTACGATGAACACCTGATTTCCTTCTGGGAGTCTGGAATTTTGGTATGTTCCAGGCAGAGGCTAATAAAACCCCTAATAAAAACCCTGGGCACTGGGTCTCTAAGGAACAGCCCTGGTTGGCAGCATATCACGTGTGTCATCACAACTCTTTACTGGGTGAATTGAGCATGTTCTGTGTACTCCAGTGGGAGAGGACTCTGGAAGCTTGCCTCTGACTTCTCCCAGATTTTGCCCTATACATCTTCTCCTTTTGCTGATCGTGCTCTGTATCCTTTCACTATAATAAATCTCAGCCATGAGTACAACTGTATGTTGAGTTCTGTGAGTCTTCTTGTATTAGCCAGTTCAGGCTGCTATAACAAATTACCATAGATAATTATTTCTCAGTTCTGGAGGCTGGGAAGTCCTAGGGCAAGGTGCTGACAAATCTGGTGTCTCGTGAGGCCTCACTTTCTGTTTTACCGATCACTGTCTTCTTGTTGCATTCCCACATGCCAGGGAGCTCTAGTCTACTTTTCTTCCTCTAACAACACTAATCCCTTTTATCAGCACCGCACTCTCCCGAGTGAGCCACAGGCCGGCCCCACCGATCACTGTCTTCTTGTTGCATTCCCACATGCCAGGGAGCTCTAGTCTACTTTTCTTCCCCTAACAACACTAATCCCTTTTATGAGGAATGCACTCTCATGACCTAACTGCTTCCCAAAAGCTTCACTTCCAAATGCCATCACATTGGGAATTAGGCTTCAACATATGAATTTTGGGTGACACAAACATGCAGTTCATAACACCTCCTAGCAAATCATCACCTGGAGACTGTCTTGGGGAACTCATGATACTCTGTCATATCACCAGTTACCAAGTGTATCTATTTCAGTTCTCCATTTAGCAGCTTGAACAATAAACACAGGGTGACTTTACAGAATTTGTGAGCCCACTGAGAGGTGGACTTGGACCTAAAACCATTCATCACCTAAACTTCATATCTCATTTCTGACCAATGAGCCATGATGGTTTTCTGGATACTGAGGCATCAATATCAGCTTCAAACCAGTGTCTAATAACTCAAGAGAAGTCTGAGTATTTCTCATTTTCCAGTTAACCCTTACCATTGAGCAGCCATAAGAACTAATTCAAGCAAGTTATTTGTTGTTTTTCTATCAAATCATGTAGGATTTCAAACAGTAGTCCACCTACTTTATTCCTATAAACTTTAAGATCCATTAGCCACCACAAAGATCTCTAGAGTACTTGACTTCGCTGATTATCATGGTAATAGTATAGTAATCATGTTAACCTTGCCTCTGACAGTTTAATTTTGTCACTGGGTCAGCATCTGCATTAGTCAGTATTCCCTGAAAATATAGATAGGTAGAAGACAGATAGATATGTAGATAGATAGATTTATTAGTTATGCAAATTGGCTCACACAATCCAGGAAGCCAAGAAGTCCTACCATTTGCAAGCTGGAGAACTAGAAAAGCCAGTGGTGTAATTCAGTCTGAATCTGAAGGCCTGAGATTCAGGGGAACTGCAAGTCCTAAAGCCCAAAGACCCAAGAACCAGGAACTCTGATGCTTAAGGGCTGGAGGAGATGGATGTCTCATCTCAAGAAGAGCAAGAGAGAGAATTACCCTTCCTCTACCTTTCTGTTCTATTCATGCCCTCAATAGATTGGATAATGCCCACCCACATTGGTGAGACCAGATCATCCTTATTCAGCCTACTGATTCAGATGTTAGTGTCTTCCAGAGACACCCTCACAGACACATCTAGAAACAGTGGTTTACCAGCTATCTGGGCATCCCTTAGCCCAGTCAGGCTGACATGTAAATAAACATCATGACGTCACTTTGAAATACCACCATCTTCACTTTATCTGATGTCAGCCACTACAGCATTTTGCAAGAATGCTAACAGTCTCCTCATCAAGAAGTGCCTAAATTTTTTATTATACAGGGTCTTCTAGACCATCTCAGTCCATAGATAATAGGATGTGAGTGAACAAATCACTCCAATAATCCCATTGTTACCACTTGGTATTGGTCACCAAACATTCCATTCCAACACTCCTATATTTCTAAGTTTTGAATTCCTGCCTCTTCATTATGGGCCTCTTAAATGCATTTAATGCAAGTTTAAGAACGCATTCCAGATGCTCAAAACTAAAGGAATCTTCTACCCAATTCAAAATTTTGTTTCTCTTTACTTAACCAGCTTCTTTATCCGCATATAAATTCCCCATTTTCTACTGGTATGACTTAGCAAAATATTGAAATCTTTTTGGTGTGTCAGTTGCTCCTCATGGGTCTGATGATAGGTCTGAAAGTAATGAGGTTGGTGGAAGTGAGATATGAGGAAAGCTGACATACATGTGTGAAGTAACTCCCCCTAATAAGGTGGCTGCCTGTCTCTGGGCAATGTGGGAGCAGGCTCATCAGATGGAGGAAGAGCTGCTTCTCTTAGCAAAGGAAGCTCAGAGGGAGTCAGTGGTTAGAGGTGTTTATAGTCATCCTGATCCTCTCCAATTACCCATTACAATCCTTAGGTCCCACATTTTCATAATCAATGCCCTAACTTTTACATGGCCTTAATGAGTCTATGAATTCAAACTACATTTTAAATCAAAAACTTACAAAAATTAACTCCAGTCTTCAAGCAAGAAAAGAGTATTTTAGGGAAGTATAATATTTTCTGGTCCTCTGACCATGCCTCGGCCCCAAAATTTAATAGCCTGAGTCTGTCATTTTCTGTCTTTAAGAAATGCACTCAGCCCATGCAACGATCCTTATACAAGTATTCCTCATTCTCACCCATAATGCTTTTAACAGCAGCAACATGGTCTATCAAAGCCTCATCTTCAATATACTCCTCAGTCCATATAACCACAGATGACATTTTACCACTGTTTGCTACAAAATACTAGTGCCAATAATTTTAATGCCAACAGGATTTTTACTGTTTTAAAACCCAATCAAGACAGATATCCAATCCTAGATACCAATTTCTTCGAGAAGCTATAGTTAGCAACCACCACAGTAATCATATGTATTATCATTTAGGGATCAGTAGAAAACAATAGAAAGTATTCTGTTAGGTAAAACAGAAAGTAATGTATTACTGGCTTTTAGGTGGCTTTCAAAATAATATGAAAGAGCTGGAAGAGTAAGCATTAGAAGGCGTTTCTAGGAATAGCTCACAGATTCTAAAATCATAATTGTCTTAGAATTTCCTTCTCACAAAACCTAAACTAATACACACAGTATAGAGTACAACCAAATAAATGTTCGTTGGAACTTTGGAAAAAGGCTTGGAGAATAATTATAGTATATTATATGGTATACATTTTTCATGGTGTTCCTCCTAGGGACTTGGCCACCTCTTTGGTCAGTGCATTTCAGATAAGAAATTTGGCTCAGATCAGGCCTGCATGTATTAAAGAAATTGAATTGATGATTTATAACCTTCCAAAACAGAAAGCACCAGGCCCAGATGGTAACATTGGTGAATTGTACCAAATATTTAAAAAAGAAATGATATGAATTCTCTAAAATCTCTTCCAAGAAATAGAAGCAGAGGGAATGATTCCTAACTCATTCTAAAAGACGTTACCCTAATATCCAATCAAAAGACATTATAAGAAAGAAAAATTACAAATCAATATTCCTCATGAACATAAATTCAAAAATCCTCAAAAAACTATTGGCAAATCAAAACCAACAATGTATATAAAAATATACACCATGAACATGTGGGATTTATTCCCTGCAGGCAAGGCTGGGTCAACATTCCAAATCGATTAATGTCACCCATCACACCAGCAGGCTACAAAAGAAAACTCAAGTAATTATATTATAGATGCAGAAAAAGCATTTGAGAAAATACAGTACCCATTCATAACAAAAACTCTCAGCAAACCAGGGGCAGAGAATTTTCTCAACTTAATGAAGAATATCTACTAACAACCTACAGGTAACATCATACCCAGTGGCGAGAAACTACACGTTTCCCCCTAAAATTGGAAACAAGGTAGGTATGTTCCCTCTTGCCACTCCTATTCAATATGTTACTGAGTCTAAGCAAATGCTGTCTGACAAGAAAAGGAAATAAATGATACACAGCTTAGGAAGGTAGAAATAAAACTGTGTTTGTTCACAGGTGACATAATTGTCTGTGTAAAAAAATCTTTAAAAATCAACAAAAAGCACTCCTGGAACTAATAAGTGATTATAGCAAGGCTTCAGGATACAAGATTAATAATATTTTTATTAGCACCAAAGAAAATAATATACTTAGATATAAATCTAACAAGATGTTTACAAGAGCTGTGGGACAAAACCCACAAGATTATAATGAAAGAAATCAAAGAAGATCCAAATAAATGAAGAGAGAGCCTATGTTGATGGGTAAATGACTCAACAACTTCTTCGATAGATTTAATGCCATCTCAATTAAAATCCCAGCAAATTATTTTATACATCAACAAACTGATTCTAAAGTTTATATGGAAAGGTAAAAAACCCAGAATATCCAACACAGTACCGAAGAAGAACAGTGTTGGAAGACTGACACTACCTGACTTCAAGAATGAACATAAAGATACAGCAGTCAAGAAATTATGGTATTGGTGAAAGAACAGACAAATAGATCAATGGAACAGAATGGGAAGCCCAGAAATAGACCCCCACTGATATCTTCAACTGATCCTTAACAAAGAAACAAAGGCAACTCAATGGAGAAAAGATAGTCTTTCCAACAAGTAGTGCTGGAACAACTGGATATCCACTGCAAAAAAATGAGTCTAGACACAGACTTTAGACCTTTCACAAAAATTAACTCAAAATGAATCATCAACCTAAATAAATGTAAAGAGCATAACTATAAAACTTCCATAGAAAACAACATAGGGTAAAATCTAGGTGAAAGGATTGCCTGTACCTTCTGTGCAATGTGTAATTCTCTTTAAGACTAAAATCATTTTTAAAAATAAAGTATATGGACACAAAAATTTGGCACAAGTCTAGGAACTGAGCAAAGGATCATGATTTTTATTGGGCTCACCAGCCTCAACCTTTTGCTTCTCCATTTTTGCCTTTTCTTGTGACAGATGTTAAGTGGCACCCCCACCTGCTGCCCATCAGTTTTTCCCTCTGGGATGCCAAGCTCTATTAACCATCTCCACAACTCCCTGTGGATCCAACCCCCTTGGCTGCCCTTCTGACTTTGAGAGTCATTGTGGGTAACTGGGCTTCCTGGTCTCTATTACTTCAGGGTGCCATCATCATCGCGGGTAAGAACCCAGCTCTGTGACCACTTCTCCTACCTAAAGGCCTGGCCTGCAAAGGAGAGTCATCACCGAGCTTAGTGATGCTGGTGTCCCTCTCACCAGCACTTTCCTTAAGGTCACAGTAAACGGTCTGTCCTCTGGGCCTTCCCATAACCCTCTGGTGTGCTTCCCTCTGCCAGCAAAACTCAGGCGTTTCCACTTCACTCAGCTTTGGCCATCACTTTCTTCAGGCTTGTAAGAGCCATCTGGGAATGGCTTCACACCATCCCCTGGGCTCTTGGCTAGGGTTTTAAATCTTATGTCCCAAAAGAGTTCTTCCAAGTCAATGAATTATTACTTATTCAGTCATATGCTGTCACCTTCAAACTCCAGTGCCAGGGTTTCTCTGGAGGCTCTGGATATACATGCTGGCTAATTCTTCCAACTTCAATGGGGTATAGTCTCGTTCCTCCCTTATTGGGCCCAGCATGTCCACAGCCAGGTCATGCTGGGATTTCACTCTAGCTAAGGAGAAGCCAAGGAGAAGAGTGGGGACCATTCCTAAGGTGGCACCTGTCACCTTGCAGAGTAGAGATCTCTGCAGCATCTCGCACCATGGGGAAGTGCTAGCTCTTGCAGGGACACTCTCCACTTCAACCTCCTCCACTGCTCCTCCCTCCCCCATGCAGAAAAGATTCTAAAGAGGGTAAGGAGGTCAGTGGGGTGCCTTGTGGAAAAAGGCTACCACCTACAAGAGAGAATGCCAAGGTGCACTTGCTGGGCCCCCTCAGGAGCTCACTGGAGCCGCCCTGGTGAGAGATGGAATAAGTAATAGATAATGGATGGACTATATGGGACAACAGAACTCTTGACCTAACATTTAGGCAGCAATCAGTCCAGGAGTGGACTAAATCACAACCTCTGCAGCAACTGGCACAGGACTGTCTGGACTTGCTCAGTGACTGCCAGCTTCTCTCTTTTTTGCTCTTGCTTCCAACACAGGGACAACCAGACAACATCCAAAATGCTCCTCAAATCAATCACATGAGACAGCCCTCTTAGTTAGCTACCTCCCCTCCAGCTTTCTCATGCCAACAACCTCCAATTAGAACACACTGGAACCCTTCCACACACCCTAACCTTTCCCACTTCTCTGCCTGCGTTTGAGTCTCCATGCAAGTGATGGTAACTGACTCCCTTGCTACATCAAGCTCTGAATCAATAGCCTCTCTTTGTTCCCATCTGGAAGGTCTTTGTTTCCGTACTGGTAGAAGGATTAACACCACACTCCCCACTTTGGTCTGTCTGTTCTGCACCCTCTGGGAGGGCGCATGAAACTCAGGAACTTAGGGATGAATGTGGATTGGATACCTTTGAAATGTAGATGCTCAGTGGGTCCTGCAATTCACAATAATTCTAGCAGCCAGCTGCACTATTCATTAATATCACAGCCCTGCCAGCCTGGGGAAGGGACAGGCAGCTCAGCTACAGAAGGGTATAGCCAGCATACCCACCAAGAGTAGCTCAGGGCCCACCCTCAATGACCCCCCCACACACCCTGCCCCAGGGTGGAGAACAGGACAGAAATTCAACCTCCCCTCAGCACACTATCTATAACCTCTAATGGTTCAGGGCATTCTGCAGAGTAAGTATCCTCATGGGTCTACTGCACATGTTACCCCATGTTTCAGGGTCTATGGTTTCCCCAACCAGAGCTCTGATGTTAGCATAGCAGCCTTGCCTTGCCTGGACATTTAAATGTCTCTGGAGCTCTGCAGCAATAGCTACTCAGCCTCAGTCTCCAGCTCAGCCATGCCCAAGTCCATTCTTGCATTGTGGGCTCTCACTCTTAGTCTTTAAGTACTTGATAAGGGCCCTCATTTTCTCATTAGCTCTCCGTAGCACCATTTAGCAGTAACCAGCCAACTCTGCTGTCTTGAAAGCATTGTTCCCCTGCCCCCATCTTTCAAATGCCCTAATCACTGCACCCTCAAGGCTAAAACCTTTAACAACGAGGCTGCCACCTTATGTCAGGGACTATCTTTGCCCCATTGATTATTTAGGATGGCTATTATTTTGCCCACAAAGTGATAAGTGCACCAGTACCCAGACCACTCTCAATACCACTCATGATTCAGATCCCTGAATAGCAGATGCTGAAAGAGAGCAACAAACTTAGTGTGGGAAAACTCTGTGATGAATGAAGGGCTGGTCACTGGAAAAGGAAGAAGAGTCTCCCAACACAAGAGGAAAGGACTGGGTACAAGAATGTGGAACTGAGGCACACAGAATTTTCCAGAAACCCTCCTTTAACTGTTTAGATGTTATAATCAAGCTAATGAAACCACCTAAAAGAAACAGTTTAGTGTTATAATACTCATTTTGCCCCAAAACTGAACACATTATTTTTGCCTTTAAGACTTGAAAATGTTTTGTTGACAATTGTAGTCCCCTAGGACTTGAACAAACAGCACGACGATCACACTCCTAGTTGAAGAAGAGCCATCCAGAGGCTCTGGAGTAATCAAAATTGTATGATCTCAAACTACTGGGTTCTGTCTATTGCTTTTCTGCACAGTGGGGTAGGTATTTGCTTTTATTGGTTTCTACCATTAAAAAATAAAATAAAACACAACTCTACAGAGAGTTAACTGTGCAGAAGTGAACAGAGTGTAAGAGAGGTCAGGTTTCCGATAAATATTAGTTTCTCTTTTCTCTTGAAAAGAACACACAGCCTAACTTTTGCAACAACTTCACACTCAGGGCATTTCACATTTTGACATTTTTCCTTTCCAGAAGATGAGACAGCTTCCACCAGCACGAGAATCCAGACCTGAGCTCCTCCCAGAAAATCCAGAAACTTGCTCTGAGAAGTACTAGGTCTCTTATCTCAGGATTGGGGGAATATAGTCCACAAGGCAGAGGGCCAAGAACAAATTATTTCCTACCCAATGTCCACCTGTGAACAAACAAAAAAGCAGAGAGACAAAGTGAAGGAAAGAGATACGGAATTGCTTTAAAGGCAATTCAGTCTTTAAATGTCTGTGGTCTTCTCATCGCCATTTCTCCCCAAAACCTTCACTTTCCTGAGACAGAAGTGTAAATGTAAGCTTAACAATATCAACTCTGTCCGGAATTCGGAAGGTGGTCCCTTCTCCCTTACCTGGCTCCATTCTGTCCCGCAGACAGTCTCATGTCTCCACAGGGTCCCAATTAGCACCCCTACCTCACAATCAAAATCTCATTCTATCTCCTAAACTCTGAGATGTACTCTCTGACCAATTAATTCATGCTGAAAAACATAAATAACCTCCTAGAATATGTTTACTATTTAAGGAAGCTTAATTATAAAATAATATTTAAATGCACTGAATTTCAAACAATGTTGAGAAGAGTAAGAATTTCTGGCTATCTAGGGAGACAAATTGCTTCAAGAAGACTTAGTTAATATTAGATATAGTTGAAGAAACCGCTTCACCATATCAATATTAATAACACAAGAGTGACTTTAGTCTCAGTACTTTCTTTGGTTGTTAATAGCAGAGCTTTAAGCAAATTACTTCCAAAGATGGGTGAGGGGAAGTTTATTGGAAATATGCATTAGGACTGGAGTTACTCGGTCAATCAGTTTTCAATTGATAGTCAAATACTTTTCTACGTACACTTTTCTAAGTAAATAAGTTAGACAAATGTCCTGTATTCATGTGCTTATCATTTAATAGAGGAATCTGCCACTGAAAAATTAAACAATTAATATAGAAAGAAGACAGAATGGAGAGAGAGAGATAAGGGAGGGAAGAAAGGACAGAAAGGAAGGAGGGAAGAAGAAAGGAAGGGAGGGAAGGAAGGAAAAAGGAAGAAAGAAAGGAGGAAAAGAAGATTTTCAAATAGTAATAATTACTATGAAGAAAACAAAACAAGGAGACTTTGAGAAAGTGCCATCTAAGCTGAGGCAAGAGTGCTCCGTGGAAGTGTATTTCAAGCAAAGAGAAGAGCAAGCAGAAAGGCCCGGGGTTGGGAACAGATGTGCGTTCCTAGGACATATAGAAAAGGGAAGTGTGGCAAGTTTGAGGATCATGTGGCCTGTCCAGACAGCCGAGCTCATGGAAAGAGGGAAAGAGGGGAAGAGGGGCGAGAGGGGAGGTCAGAGAGCCTCTGGCCCTCATACAGAGCCAAATTACACTGGGGTTAAAGCCACTGGAGGACTTTTTGCAGAAGCAGTTCATAACCTGATCTACATTTTCAAAAGTCATTTTAGCGCAGTTTGGAGAATGGCTTGGAGAGGAGAGGAACAGGAGTTTCTGCAAAGCTGTGGCAATCCAGGGGAGAAGCAAGTGGATGAGAAATTCAAGAACCCAGGTGGCTCGGGAGACCAGTGCCTGCCCGCCCCCACCCCACGTTCCTTCCCTTGTCTCCGTGCTCATACTCACCCTGGTTCTTTGATGCTTTGATGTACGGATCTTCTCAGCTGGTCGCTGCCCTCCTCCCCTCTCTCCACTGGGAACTTCAGCTGTTCCCATAGCTTCAGCTCCCACAACTGTGCAGCTGGGGCTTGAAGCTAACCCTTCTCATGGTCTGTCTGATGCCTCTCAAGACATCAGGAACTTTCCATTTTGGTTTCATCTTTTAAGTCACTCAGTCTCTATGTTGATTCTAAAAATAGAATGATTCAGCTCTTCTTTTACTGGGCCCCAGTATGTAACGAATCGGGGCAGATATGGGAATAAACTGGTGCCTCACTTGGCATGCCAGCCCATGAGGCAGGTCACTAGCCATCCTGTACCCAGGCTGGGCTGGTGTAAGGGTGCATCGTGGCCCTCTCTCGAGCTGTCTCAAGAGAGGAGTGATCCTAGAGCCAAAACCATGGCCCCGTTGGGAGCAGAAGCTGTTGACGAGGCAGAAGGGGTCAGAGTACCCCTTATTTTCCTCTCCAAGTTCACCTTTCAACTTATTCCTTCCATATCCATTTACTTATTCAGGTTTCTGGAAAGGAAGACTTTGATTGGCTTCTGAAGCTAAACAACTTATTTTAAAACAGGGAAAACAACCTTTAAAAGAGTTATAACTAATTTGAATATTGAACTAGCTCTGAGTTACCATTGACATAAAGAAAAAGGAAATATTATATTGGGCCAATAATCATAGTGATTACTACAAAACTACACAGGACTCACTAATAAGGAACATTAAAAGATTTTAACATTGCAGATGAGGATTGTGTTCTCTGCGTCCTTCTAAATCTCCATCAGAATAACCCCTGCACATTCCTCAAGATTCATTTTAATCGTAACGTCCTCTGAAAACCATTCCTGATTTCTTCTGTTACCTCCTAGTTTGTTTGTTTGTTTGTTTTCACAACAGCCTGCTTATGTTTCTGCTGCACACTGCTTTTGATAGTTTGCATCAAAGTCTCACCCTCCCTTCTAAATCACTAAGTGAGACAATACATCCGCATAAGAGCTGGGGTCTGGCAAGGTGAGGAAATGGGAGATTTCTGCAAGATTACTTTATCTGAGTTTATCTCATTTATCTAATTCTGTATCAGATTGCAGATGGTACATAGGAGAAGAATACGCTCTGATTTAGTATGATAGATATTTTCAAGTAAAAATCTATACCAAAGAAAGCTGGCAGACAGGAAATCCTTAAACTTGGACATAACTAAAACCCTGTTTAGAAAAAGAATCCCACTTAAAATGAAATTCATGTAAATTTACAAAATCCTCACTACGTTGTTCTAAGTAATTTAGATTAAGAATCTCGCTCCAGTCTTCTCTCAATTATTTCGTTTTTGTGCTTAAATCACACACGTAGCTCTAACACAGCTCCATTCTTCCACGTAACAATTACTGAATATCTTCGATTTGTCAGGCACACAGCTGGGTGCTGGGCATGCAACGCTAATTACAGCATTGTCCCTACTTCATGGAAATAACAATAAGCTCTCAAGAACTGCACACCAATTTATTCTATAAAATATTCACTTTAATGGATTCGATCTATATTCAGAATTTATCTGAAATTGTGTTGAAGATATAAAGAATACTTCATTTAGAAGGAAATCAACAACACTATAAACAGCTGTCAACTCCGAAGGTGCAGTTGTGGGGGCAGAAGAGGACTCCTCATTTCTTTCAAAATTTCCTTCAAATCGTGGGCTTATAGATCATTTTTATTTAACTTGTATGATTTTTAAAATTTATCAAATATTAACAAATATACTTTTAAATAAAAAGTTCAAAATTTTATATTATGTAATGGGGTTTATAGGACAATATAAAATCTAATCTATAGAAATGACAATCATAGCAACAAGGAAAGTCAGAGCAGTAAGAATGTGGGTTCTGGCTCAGGGGAGACACTTACATGGCATCAATCTTATTTCAAGTGATGAAATACAGACACAAAGTCTGAAATAGATCACAGGAAGGAAGTTTGATCTCACTCCCATCAAGTCTCCTACATAACCCATCTGTTTAAGTCCAGAACTCACTTTGTCTCCTTGATATAGAAGCTGATATATTTATTTATAACAATATGCCCAGAGCAATATTTTCAAAACCCTCTGAAAGCTGTAGCTCCACTGAGTAACACAAATGGTACTCTCTACACAAAATGCAACTAGCTATTGAAACCAGGAATTCACAAGACAAATTAAAAAATCATAGAGTTTCCTAAGGTATGATGCTTTCAAAATGTTCTTGAAATATGAGTATAACTTTTGAACATTTAATGTCAAATTACAGTACACTGCATAGAGCAAGAGAAAGTACCATTTCTTGACACTCTTGTTTCAGTTATAAATATATAAGTAAGCGTGTACTGGGTCGTAATGTAAAATTTATTTCTTATAAGGGCTGAGGTTAAAAAGTTTATAAATATTGCTCTAGGGTCTCCCCCCCCCTTTTTCCTTTTTTTTTTTTTTTTTTTAACTCAAACAAAATCTATGCCCTGGTCTTAGAATCCAGAAGCACTATTGCTGTGAGCTTCTTTAACTAAAACGGATCAGTCTATATATTTAGTTTTGTGTTTAATGCATATAAATCTAAGACTTCCAGTGATCCATTAGGTTAGCTCTGCACCCATTTGGTTGATGGTAGCTGTAATTAGTGCCTCTAAATCAGTTCAGATCTTCCAGAGCATTGAGACAACCCGAGGAAAAGATTTCAATAAGGCATCTTTGCAGAGTCTTGATGCTGGTAGGTGTTTGAATGGACGTCACACAATACTTGCTTTGTATAAATCTCATGTTAATTATCAGAATGCACTGTAATGGCCCACTTGCCTAGTGCTTTCTAGAATTGAGGACAGGGATGAGATTTTCTCCACCAACTTATCCCCAGTGCATGACAAATCAACCCCACAGAAAAAGTACTCACAACAAATAAACAATGAGGACTCCACAAACAGCAGACCAGGGTTTGATATCAAACAGGAAAATATGTTAAAATAGTTCAAAGAATGTGTGTGAGTCACTAAGAAAGAAAATGGTCCTGATTTCAGAGAGTCTTTTGATGACCTCTGATATTGTTAGGATTCGGGCTGGCCAGTTAGCTCAGTTGGTTAGAGCATGCTGTTGATAACACCAAAGCCCAGGGTTCAATCTCTGTACTGGCCACCCACCAAAAATATATAAATAAATAAACACACACACACACACACACACACACACACACACACAGGCATTTAAATGGGAAAATGTGTGTTTGATGTAACTACACTTAATTAGAATTCAGTACTTGTTTAGGAAGCTCTAAATTCTAAAATATACTGTCACAGTAAAAGCAGATAGATAACTACATGCTACTGTGGTCTCCTCTGCCCTCACCAAAAAGATTACCTGAGGGACTTCTGAAGATATTTTCCAACAACTAGAACCTATGGAGAATAGCTAATAATTTTGATGACAGAATCAGGTTCCTACTTTAGTGTATTACACTTAGCTTAAGAGATAGTTTCACTATGTATCAAAAAACTTTAATCCAGCAATTCTACTTCTAAAATTTTCTCTAAGGAGAGGCGAAATTGTTCAAAAACTTTTATATAAAAATTTCATCCTAGAGTTTCTTAAAATAGGGAAAGATATAAATAGTTGAAAAGTTTATAAATAGAATGCATTTATACAATACAGTTATTGAAAGATCATAATATAGATTAGGAATTGGCAAACTATGGGCTGCAGGCCAAATTTGGCCCATGGTATGTTTTTGTACAGCCCACAAGCTAAGAAATGGTTTTTATGTATTTGAAGTACTGTAAAACAAACAACAACAAAAACAACAAGACTATGCAACACAGGCTGCATGTGGTTCTCAAGGGTAAATAAAATATTTGCTACTAGACCATTAAGGAAAAAGTTGCTGACCTTTGTTATAGATCTGTAAAAATTGACAAGAAAAGGTATTCATACAATCAATAGCATACAAGACAACATGTGTAGTATATCATTTTATAAAATTTTGCAAATGTATGTGTATACATACAGAAATGTCCAGAAGATAATAAATACAATTCCAATATTGTTAATCTCTGGGGGATAAAACTGTAGGCTTTTTATTCTTTTCATTATAGATTGATGTTTAAAAAATATGCATACATAATTTTATAATAAATGGCTATTTTCATTTTGAAAAATAAAGCAACCTAAAATATAGTAAATGCTAATACTTTTACCAAGCTCTTGCTATATGACAGATGACACCTGTCTCAAGATTTGAGATGCATTTGCTTACATGAATCCTTACAATATCTGAGGAAATAGGTGGTTTTTAATCCTATTTTCAAATTTAAAAACTAAGGGTAAGAGAGCTAATTAGTCATCTGGATTTGCACAACTGATAAACGACAGAGCTGTGGTTCAAATCTCAACATTTGTAAGACTGTTTAACCACTAGGCTACAATTTCACACATGAATCATATATGACCTCACAGCAACACTTTAGTATTAGATATTAAAATTTGTACAATTTAATGTATGACATGGCATCTAAGAAAAGACAATTCAATTTGTTTCATAAATAGTATCCAGGACCAAAAAAGTTACAGTTTTGCTCCCAGTATAGGGTGTCCAGCAACACTTTGAGAACTGTATTCAGTTTCAAAGACCCTGCTTGGGGAGAAATATTGACAATGTGAAGCATTTCAAAGGGAGAACAAGAGAGCAATCAAGATGGTAAAATGGCCTAAATGTTCGTCCTAATATAAATTTAAAAGTTTAGCAAAAGAGATAAATTAAAGAAAATCACACAATTGTCTTAAATGTTTGAAAGCCATTTACAAGGTAGGGCTAACACTTGTTCTTATGGTCCCAAGGGGTAGAAACAGGACCAGTAGATATAAGTCATGAAGAAGAAGCTCTCACGCTAATATATATAAGAACTTTTTTTCCTTAAGACCTTGTATTAGTAGTTTCTGTGGCTTATAACAGAATACCTAAAACTTGGCGATTTACAAAGAAATAAAATTTATTTCTTACAGTTTGGAAGCTGGGAAGTCCAAGATCCAGGGAACACATCTGATGAGAGCCTTCTTCTAGGTGGTGACTCTCTACAGCAACTCAGGATGTCACATGGTGAGAATGGGCTGAGCAAGAGAAAGCCAACCTCCTCACTTGTTCTCCTTATAAAGCCATCAGAAACATTACTCCAAGAATGGATCAACCTATTCACAAGGGTGCAGTCCTCACAATCTACTCACCTCTGAGGAGCCCCATCTTTCAAATACCATAATTGGATTTTCCACCCTCTTAGCACTGTTACCATGGGGGTCAAGCTTCAGTGAGTACTGGGGTACATTCAATCCACAGTACACCTGTACCACAAGAAATAGACCATTTACTTTAGTGGTGCAGCACTCCCCTAAAACTTAACAAAGAAGGTTGTACGCTACTTAGAGGGGATTGGGTGTGCTAACTTTCAGATGGCAGCCATAAACAGCAGTGTAAAAATAGCAATAGGCTAAAGGGTAAAATTGTTCCACACACTAGATATATCTTGACAACACAAAAAGTCGAACAAAGATAGCAGTGTTTTGAAACTTCATACTTGGAATTATCCTTCACTGTATACAAAAATAAT
>NW_007733060.1:25268-29928 GCF_000696425.1 Galeopterus variegatus | reverse complement strand
TTTTTTTAATAATGTTTGAAGATTAAGCTTTGACAAAGGCTTCTAGAGAAAAGTCATGCAAAATAATGATTACAGAGAGAAAGAATTATAAACTGATATACCAGGAAAAATAAAAGTAAGATATGAACCACTTAGCAACACGACAAGACAGACAGATACTCTGATGTTAAGGTGAGCCGT
Source organism: Galeopterus variegatus (assembly GCF_000696425.1). Lineage (NCBI taxonomy): Eukaryota > Metazoa > Chordata > Mammalia > Dermoptera > Cynocephalidae > Galeopterus > Galeopterus variegatus. The sequence continues at coordinate 29,748 of NW_007733060.1, read as the reverse complement.
TCAAAAAGTATGTGGTTATAAATAAAGGAAATAAATCATATGTCTCTGTATATGTGTGTTTAGAAAAAAGTGGAACTAAGTTTATGCTGGTTTTGTTATCTAAGAAATGGCTAAAACTCTTGTCCTTCCACATGATCTATGGAAGACCTGGCATTGTAGGCTTAAAGACAGAAACTAGACAAATAAATCAGACAAGGAATATGCCAAATGTTGTGATTAAATCCTAGTCATGTTCAAAGCTTTGACATTTGCTTTTGTACTTGCCCTTTACCCTTTGTTCTCTGGCAAGAACACAGAGGTAGGAGTGAGGGGAAGTCGGCCACAGAACAAGCTGCTTGTTATTATTACAAAACATCATAGGACTGAGTTTCAAAACCTTGAAAGAGAACAGGAAGATGCCCAAGTGAATAATAAAGAATTTTTTTTTCTTGCTCTTCGATGATAAACAAAGACACATCTGGTCTTTCTCTCACCATTCGCCCTCCTATTTTCCCCTGAATTTCTTTTCCTTCAATGTTATAAAGGCCCAGATCTGTTTTGAGTTCTTAGAACTACAGTTGAATGAAATCCAAAGTCAGAGAATGTAAGATGTGTATGCTTTGGATTTGAAGTGAGAAAGTATGGGTCAGATTCACTTGCAGCAGGACATTGGAAGACAAATTTAAGGCAGATGATTCACAAAAGTAAGCAGGACTGGGAGATAGACCAGAAAGATTCAATAAGTAAAGATAAGATCAAATCACCACTGAAAAGTTGGAATTGCTCCTATATTGAAAGCATGATATCCATAACAGTTTAACTAGAAAGAAGAACATAGAATTAGAAAAGGAAAAAATGCCATCCTTTATTGTGTGTTGACATTTTGTAGAAACAGAGAAATTGCTTATAAAACAATCTGAAGAAATGCAGTTAGTGTAACTTAACTCAGGAGATAGATATAGAGCCTTATCCAGAAACAAGGTTGTAGAATACGATTGTCGTGGACAATTCTGGAATCTAATGATAAGATATATAATATTTTTGTCAAGGCTATGTTTAGAGAATTTTACAGGGAAATGTGAATGGTGTTCTTTGCTCTCTCCCATTCTTAGAAGAATTGCAAAGGAATAAATAAAAATAAAGCACCAGGAGATGGAATAGTAGATTAGCCTGTGATGGAAGAGCAAAAAAGTAAGAAAGAGGAAAGAATTTATTCAGTGAGTGTTACCCCCCATTAGTGTTAAATTACCTGCTGGGTTTCACAAGTGAGGGTGGGTAGCAGCAGAAGATGCTACCAAGGTGGCATAAAAAGTCAAGAGGCAAAAATAAATAAATAAATAAATAAAATAAAAAATTTATATATATAGATAGATTTGGAGGTGTAGGTGGAAGGCAAGTAGAGCTGGAACAGAAGCAGTGAAGATCTGAAGTGGTGCACAAGAAAGAGGATACAGAAGAGGTTCACAAGAAAAGCTGATACAAACAGTGTTGAAAGCCATGATACAGGATTGAGAGCACCCAGGCAGTGGGGGGAGAGAGGAACAGCCCTGGGTCTCTCCGGTGTTTGGAGGCCAGAAATGTAAGAAGGAAAAGTGGTCAAGAGGCAACAGCTGGGGACATAGGATGGAAGCCAAGAGAGGGTGGGGCTCTAGAAACTCAAGAAAGGAATTCAAGAGCACANAATTTATTCAGTGTGTGTTACCCCCCATTAGTGTTAAATTACCTGCTGGGTTTCACAAGTGAGGGTGGGTAGCAGCAGAAGATGCTACCAAGGTGGCATAAAAAGTCAAGAGGCAAAAATAAATAAATAAATAAATAAATAAATAAATAAATAAATAAATAAATAAATAAATAAATAAATAAATAAAATAAATAAAATTAAAAAATTATATATATAGATAGATTTGGAGGTGTAGGTGGAAGGCAAGTAGAGCTGGGACAGAAGCAGTGAAGATCTGAAGTGGTGCACAAGAAAGAGGGTACAGAAGAGGTTCACAAGAAAAGCTGATACAAACAGTGTTGAAAGCCATGATACAAGATTGAGAGCACCCAGGCAGTGGGGGGAGAGAGGAACAGCCCTGGGTCTCTCCGGTGTTTGGAGGCCAGAAAAGTAAGAAGGAAAAGTGGTCAAGAGGCAACAGCTGGGGACGTAGGATGGAAGCCAAGAGAGGGTGGGGCTCTAGAAACTCAAGAAAGGAATTCAAGAGCACACAGAGATCAACAAGGTCAAAGGCAGCCCAGAGAGAAATGCCATTGGATATAGCAACAATGTGAAGGTCATTGGTGGCTTTCTCAAGAGCAGCAGGAAGAGCCTCCTTGGAGTTCAAGACCAAATGGGAGGAGACGAATTAGAGGAAATGATAATGGGTAATTCCTTCTGAGTGTTTTATCACAGTGGAGGGGAAAAAAAGTGGGGGTGAGGGAGGAGTAGCTGAAAAAAAGGTGTGGGTCCAAGGAGCTTCTTTTAAGAGTAAAGAAATTACAGCATGATTGCATGTTTATGAGAATAACCCAGAAGAATGGGCAAAACAGAGGATGCAAAAGAGGACAAAACTGCTGGATTATCCTTAAGTGAGTGAAAGGGAATGTACTCGAGTGCCCTCGGGGAGGAGTCACAGGGAAGTTTGTTCATATACCCTGGAGGTGAGGCAGAGAATAGGGACACAGATTTAGTTAGGTGGGTGGTAATTGTTGTAGAGCTAAGGGAATTCCCTTTGGATTGTTTCACTTGGGCTTAGTGAGGTAGAAAGCAGAGTCATAAGCTCAGCATGACTATTGGAGAGGAGATACTGGAGGTTCGAGGAGAAAGGAAATGTAGAAAATAGTCCTTACAGGACTGGGCAAAGACTTTAAGAATAAGACCCCAAAAGCACAAGCAGCAAAAGAAAAAATAAATAAATGGAATTATATCAAACTAAAAAGCTTCTGCAACAGCAAAAAATCAAGAGTGAAAAGACAACCTACAGAATGGGAAAAAATATTTGCAAACTATACATCTGACAAGGTATTAATTTCCAGAATATACAAGAAACTCAAAAAGCTTAACAGTAAAAAAACAAATAACCCAATTTAAAAATGGACAAAGTGGCTGAACAGACATTTTTTGAAGACATACAAATAGTAGGTACATGAAAAAATGCTCAATATCACTAATCAACAGGGAAATGCAAATCAAAACCGCATTGAGATATCATCTCACCCCACTTAGACTGGCTATTATCAAAATAGCTGAGAATAACAAATGCTGGCAAGGATGTAGTGCCACTATGGAAAATAGTGTGGAGGTTTCTCAAACAACTACAGATAGAACTACCATATGATCCAGCAATCTCACTTTTGGGTATATACCCAAAGGAATAGAAATCATCATGTCAAAGGGATACTTGCACTCCCATGTTCATTGCAGCTCTATTTACAATAGCCAAGATATGGAACCAACATAAATGTCCATTGACAGATGACTGGATAAGGAAAATGTGCTATACATACACAGTGGAATACTACTCAGCCATAAAAAAGAATGAAATTCTTCCATTTGCAGCAACATGGATGAGTTTGGAGAAATTTATGTTAAGTGAAATAAGCCTGGCACAGAGGGAAAAATACTCCATGTCCTCACTCATAAATTGGAGCTAAGAGAGAAAGAAGGAAGGAAAGAAAGACCACAGTGGTGTGTTGAACTTGCAGAGGGAGAGAATAGACCTAGGATTGCCAGGGCAGGAGTGAGGGGAGAGATAGCAGTATTGGGGAGATGTTGGGTGGGGAACATTGGGAATAATTGCAATTTGAGGTGGTGAGCATGCTGATAGCATTGATTTGCTCGTCACATCTTGGTAACAGATGCTGATGGTCAACTGTTGCCCCATAAATATGTATAATCAATAAAAAAATAATAATTATGTGTGTGTGTATATATAATATATATAAAGAAAACAGTCCTACAAGAGAGGAGGAGAGAATAAATGCAGTAGGGACAATTATATGACAGTAGGGCAGCATCAAGAGCCCACAGGAGGATGATGTGGGGCTTAGGGGACAGATGATGGAGCAGCGTCTGATTGTGAAATCCAGATTCCACCAGTTTTTAGCTGTGTCACATGGGCAAGTGAATTAACCTCTCTGATCCTCCTTTTTCTGCTCCATAAAATAGAGATAACAATACATTCTACAAAGAATAAAGAATAGAGAATTATGCACACATATATTCTTCATATATATGTATTTATATACATATACATCATACATAGAATTGTACCTGAAATAGTTTTTATGTGATAGCTATTGCCTGTATTGGCATTAGTTACCATGAATTTAAATTCAAGATAAACATCAAAGATCAATATTTATTAAAGTCACTTAACTCCTTCCTCTTCTGCCGTGTAATAAATAAGTTATAAAATCCTGTTTATTCTATTTTTTAAAAAACTTTCAAATATCACGTTGAATTATATAAAATTGTTAATATTGATTGCTGTTTTTCTACAAAATCTGTGTACAGTTC
>NW_007733060.1:23754-24432 GCF_000696425.1 Galeopterus variegatus | reverse complement strand
TATCTTTTTCTATGACTATTTCTATTTCATGCTAGAACTTCATGACATTCACACACACACATAAATGTTTTCTAAAAACTTTCTTTTGAAATAAATGACTGGCAAACAGTATTTTTCTAAACTGAAGGAAGAGACATCTAACTTTGTCAGGAAAAGATTGAGTGATGAGCTCTCAGAAGCCAGAAGGGAAGTGATGGATCCTTGTGTACAAAGATCGACTGAGCCCTGGAGCAAGGAAAGGGAGCCTCAGCAGGGACCACCCCTAGTCCCCTGCCTGAAACAGAGATTTCCTTGAAAAATATCACAAAGATGAACAATGAACTGCAGCAGAGGCAAAGGCCTGAAAATAAACAAACAGAAAAATCCTCTAAAACAGTCAACTTTCATAAAATAAGAAAAAGAAAAAAATCTCAAATCTGAGACAAAATGACTTACATGGTTTTTCCTTCACTACATACAACAATAGGTTCCACTCAATCAAATATTTGCTCCATCCTGAAAACTTCTAGATGATACTGCAGTTCCTACTCCAGTTTCAGCCAGAGGAGTCAATTAAAAGTGAACCTAAACTCTTCTGAACAGGTTTATATCCTTGCTGGATAATAATTTACCTATTTAAAAAAAAATGTGGTTACAGTTTCTGAAGAGTGAACATATCATTTAAATTCAGTCTGCTGC